>NC_134355.1:447297232-447492232 GCF_048569485.1 Anomaloglossus baeobatrachus
GTCTGCAGGGAGCCGGGGAGACAGTTGGTGGAACCGTAGGTAGCCGGGGCTGGGCGGTGGCCCACCGGTACTGAATCGGGGAGCCAGCTGAAAGCCGGAGCGCAGGAGGAGTGTACGGAAGGTGCAGGAAAGGACTTACACCACCAAACTGGGTCAGTGGAAAACACCGCAGCGTCTGTGGGACCCGTCCATCCAGCCGAGTGTTTTACTAAGAACTGTGTCCTGATTTATGGCTGAGTGAGTACCACCGTGCCGTGCGGCACAGCGCTGCCCCTGCGACCCTGCACCTCACCAGGCCCCGCACCCGGCCTGCCATCCACCCCTACCCCATCACCGGGCCCCGGGACAACCAACCCCCTACCCACGGAGGGGAGAACTAACATCTAGCTGCTCCATACCATCACTCCCGGGATCCCCGTCCAGAGCAGCGGTGGTGTCACAACCTCACCACAACCGTGGGTGGCGTCACGGACAATCTCCCTTACCAAATCCCCTTTTACTGTGGAGCCTGGGATCACAGACCGGGTCACGCCACCATGATACCCACAGAAGTGACCCCGTGGCCCGGATCTGAGTACCCCCTGATCCACGGGCGACACATAGACATGCACACAATGTTTTGTTCTCATGTCTTTAAAGACATGTCGGGTCCCCTATGCCCTCCAACCCTGCAGCATTCATACGTGTATGGCCAAATTCCATGCCTAACCATCCCTGTATAACGCTATTCTCTAATGTTTAAAAACACAACTTATAAACCTTGCTTTCCCTATGCTAATTAGGCATGCGACTAGTCAAAGGGGGTGTTAGTTCCACAGACTAGTTGGCCCTCTTTCCGTGTTATCATGCTCCTGTGGACGTAATATTATGATTGCCACGAGCCGGCATCACCACCAGCTCCTGGAAATCTCGAACATGCGTGCAGCTTATTTCTGCCGTGTCAGTGTGCCTTTGAAGTGGGGTATACTCTTCCCGGTTTCAGTAGGCGCACTGCGCATGACCTGAAGTTCAGAAGTAGTCTACCTCAGCTGTCTTCTGAACTTCCAGTTATGTGAAGTGCACCTAATGAAATCGGGAAGTGTCCACCCTGCTTCTGAGGCACACTGATGAGGCCAAAATGAGCCGCACGCATGCGCAATATTTCCAGGAGCTCTCGGTGACACTACATATCACAGGCCTACCAGCCACATGCGGCTCCTGAGCTACAGGTTAGGGAACCCTGGACTAATATGTAAGTGGTCTTAAAGGTATTGTTCCCCTTCAGAAAATCTCTTTTAGTGAGACTCAGTTCTGGAACCAGGGAGTGTGAGTAAAGAGTGGTTTATTCTTTTTTTTATAACAAACTGCAGCCAGGTATGAAGGTTTTCTAAAGGGGACCACTCCTTTAACATTGGTAGTTGAGCAGATTTATGAGTGCATTTGGCCAACATTCTTGCCTTGTTCTTGACCTGCTTAGAGGTTCTCTTTCCTTTTTATATATTTATAAAAGTAGACAAAATTTCTGGTGACATCACCACCAGGTGGCAGAGTCATGTTTTGGACTGGAATCAGGGGATAGAGCTGGTAGGCCCCTTTAACGTCCCTAAAGGTGTAAAAAGATCTCGGCAAAGAATGTAGAGTTTCTGACTGAACACTGTCTTCCATGGTTTAAAAAGAACCGTACCACCCATAGCAATATCATCTGCATGACAATGCACCACCTCATGCTGCACAGAACACCTCATGACTTATTGGCTACTATGGACATAAAAGGAGAGAAACTTATGGTGTGGCCACCAGTATTTTCTGACCTCAACCCTATTGAGAACCTTTGGAGTATCCTCATGCACAAGGTCTATGCTGCTGGAAGGCAATTCACATCAAAACAGAAGCTATGGGACTCTATTCCTATTTCCTGCAAAGAAATACAATCAGAAACTATCCAAAACCTCACAAGTTCAATGGATGCAAGATGAAGGTGAGATCAAAGAAGGGGTCCTATGTCAACATGTAAGTTGGCCTAAGATGTTTTTCTTTGAAAATCTTTTGATTTCGGAAATGTGACGTCTTAATGCTGGAAATTCAACAAATAACTATTTCCAGTTCTGTACAACCTATAAAATGTTTGGAAACTCTGTTGTGTATAATAATTTAGAGTAGTGCTTTTTGAGATTTTTTTTTAGCTTTGAAAAAAAATCTGTTATCATTAGGAGGTTTGTCCAATAAAATGTGATTTATACTCTAACGGTTGATGATTTGAACATTATATTGACTCTTTTGCATCGACTGTTTAGGAAAATTAGAGAAAAATAGCATTTGAATAATAGTTTGGAATGCGGAGTAGAGACTTGAGCCCCTCGCATGATCAACCCCTTTAAGCAAGCTAAAACATCATTGTCTCAACAGTACATCACCCTGTTTAAACAGGACCTGTGCTGCCGAGAATAATGGGAGCTTGTGCGCAATCTGTTACCGATTCTTCTTCGGTTATAGGTAATGAGTTCTTTCTGTCCAAGCAGGATATTAAACAACTGCTGATTAGCACACAAGTAGCAAATCAGTGGTTGTTTTCAGTCACAATTCAGTAGGTTTAAAGTTGGCCGAACTATAACCTTCAATTGTACAATTACTAATCAACAAAAGCCAAGAGGACACAAGGCCAGTTTCTACTGCTGCTTCCATAGCACAGAGGTTCAGTGCAGTGTGTAAGTACTCAATGATTTATCTTTCTATTGTACTTCGAGGTAAATCATATTGTTGACTTTAAGAATTAAACACATACTTGGACAGTCATTCGGCACTAAAGTCTTAAATTTACTACTAAGTGATATGTTCTGCTCTTGCCTGTACATGATAGATTATGTTTAAAAATACAGATATGAAATATGTGCACAATTTATAAGCCAACATCAGGACGCAGAAGAAATGCATATTAGATCATACACTTGTAAACATTTACTCAACCTGTTGAGATTATGGAAAATACCATGAAGCCAAATTGTTTTCTGGATGGTGTCCAGACTCCCAATGAACAGAGCTGCTCAAAATTCAAAAAAACAAAAATTCAATTCAACAGATGGAGAATGTGATTTGTTTAGCTGTTCAGCATTGGATGAGGAGTTTTAATTGTATACAGTCTATGGTTAAAAATATAACTCTTTAAAATATCTATCTATCTACAGCTGGTAAAATATGTATTGAACATATCATCGAATTTTATAGTAAATATATTTCTAAAGGTGCTGTTGACTTGAATATCTCACTAAATGTTGGTAACAGTCCCATCCAATCCACATAGGCAAATAAATGAAACCATAGATGTTCATAAATTAAGTATGATGTGTAATAATGAGAAATGACACCAGGAAAAAGTACTAAACACATGAGGAAAGAGGGGTGCAAAAAGTGATGCAAAGTCATGACACTAGCTGAAATCTATTAGTAGTTAGAAAACAATCCTGCCATTTATCGAAAACATTATCAGCTGATTCAACTGATGGCCTATAAAAAGGTGTCTCTTACCAAAGTGTCTCAGAAGAAACATCTCATGGTGGGTAAAACCAGTGAGCTATCTAAAGACCTTTGCAACCTTAATGCTGCAAACCACTGATGGTATTGGTTACAGAGAAAGTTCTAAACTACTTAAGACTGCAGAGAGCACTGTTGGGGCCATAATCTGGAAGTGGAAAGCTCTTATCCTCTACATATAAAGTAGTTTCCAGCTTTCTAACTTTTATATGTAGGGATTAATGATGATCGAACTCACAGATAACTGGGACTGACAGGTCTGTCGGGTTATCTGGTTTTTAAAATCCGGTTCTGGGCCGGATTTCTGTCCCTAGATTTCTGTCTCCAGTCTATGGAGACCAGAATCTGGAGAGTAAAAATGTTGGTAGAAAGGAAAGGAGGATAGGAGAGCACGTGCTGTACTTACCGAGGCCCTGGGTCAGCTGTACACTGCTCCCGCAGCGGCGCATTCACTTTTTGGGCTGATAATTTACCTACATTGCATGTGCACTGCTTTCCCTGCCCACTGGTGTCTGTGATTGGTTGCAGTCAGATGCCTACCAGGCTGTGTAACAGCGTGTCTGACGCTTCCAATCACAGGCGCAGTTTGCAGGTCAGTATCATACAGTAAAAATAAATAAATGAAATATTTGGCATAGGGTCTCCCCATTTTATGATACCAGTACAGATAAAACATATAGCTACAGGCTGCAGCCCCCAGCTATGCGCCTATTTGGCTGTGTACCAAAATAAGAGGAACCGAATGGGGAGCCTAGAGAGATCGGACGTTGTTTTGGTCTCAACAGGCTCGGATATAGCAGACCCAAGACTGTCGTGGGATGTCGTGTGGATTACGGCGGAACTTCAAGGGTCTTTTTGCGGTTAATAAAGAGGGAAACAAGGGTGCTGTATTTTATTTCAAATAAATGATTCTTTTCTGTAATTTGTGTTTATTTCTTTTTACTTATAGGATTAGGGATGGAGGGGTCTCATTGATCAATACCCATCACTAATTCTCGTCTTAATGACAGTTGTGCACTCTCATTAACCCCTATTATCCCGATTGCCACCACACCAGGGCAATCGGGTAGAGGCGGTTAAAGCGCCGGGATTCTCGCATCTAATGGATGTGAAAATTCCGGGGCTGCTACTTTACTCAATTTGTAGCATTCTAAAATGGCATTTTGGGGACATCAGAGCTTAATATTAACGTTTCACTTGCTAGGTACTAGCAACTATGGGGAAAGCTTACCTGTATAATTTCCCTTACAGTAGTATTTTCCCCCTGAATGCCTCAATGCCTTCTTATAGATTCATATATGGACAATATTATTCTGTAACTTGCCACAGTTACCTGCAATTCCTTCATATAGTGATGCACTGTAGTCCACATATTCATATTCATCAAATTTTTGTGGTCCCCCGCACATTGTTCTGCATTCGACGTCGGCCCGGTAATATCCTTTCAGCGCCTCTTGAAAATGATTAATTGCTTGTTCGTATTGCTCCTGGTCATATAACTTTACACCTGTTTGATATTCATCCTAACAGTAAAAAAAACACAAACATCAGCCGAATATTAGTACAGAATTAACTATTTGGTAATAGGTTTGAGGATAAGAACATTGAAGAGCGGTAAACATCATATGTTAAAGCCTCGGTTTGGAACAGTAGTGGACTCTTAAGCTGGTCACAAATATATGTATATAGCACCTGCCACTACCGGCCAATATCTAGCCTGTATGGGGGTCCCCTCATTATGGGTATGGGAGTCTTCACCCTTAATGGCGGATGACTGGGGTATAAGGATCAGGCTGTAGATCCTTTTGTTCTTGTGGTATAAGCCACATGCATGCTTATGTGAAAGAGGCTTGCAGAAATCCATATCAGTGCTGCCGCACAATCTCATCCTAATGTGGGGAACTGATTTTTTCAGTCACAAAAATTTCTAATGGCATGATTTTGAGAAGGAAACATGGTCAGAAGTAGTTATAGAGAACATATGTTTTTATAATGATCGGTACTAGAAAACATAAAGTGAAAGAGTTATTGCAGGTATAATATGTGCAGGAACAGAGGAAAAAAATTCAATCCAAAATATAATCCTAGTTTATATTAAAATATGAGCAGGCACTTGCAATTTATACTATCCATATTCTCTCAAAATCATTTAGTGTCCACAGACAGCTTTTATAATATAATAAAGTGGTTATTTGTTCGGTCTTCTATATAGCACTAACAATAACATTTTAGTTACCAATTAAGCAGGGACATGTAAAGACACTAAAGACAATAAAAAAGTAACACAGTTCAACAGTTACAGGAGGATTGAGGGCCCTTCTCACAAGCTTACAATCTATAAGGGAATGGGGGAGAAAATAGGTCAAAAGTGCTTGTCATGTATGGTCCAACAGCACTAGTGAATAGTGAAGGGTGAACCCCCCCCCATTGTTCGGGATTGGGAGCCTCGCCCGAACATTTTGTAAAGTTCAAGTTGGGGGCCGAAGATAACACGAACGTGTGTCCGAACCCCAAACTTGGACAAAGTGATGTGATGGGGCGGGGGCCTGTAAAATAAAGAATATAATTAATAATAAACATTGTCATTATACTTACAGGTCCCATGACGTGTCCTGCAGACTCTGTCTCCCGGACACTTCTGCTTCCGGATCTGATCATTGCTGTGCCCTGGGTAACCACCCCTGCCATCAGAACCTTCCATGACGTCATAACCATGTGACCAGTCTGGTGTGGATGTTTTATTACCTCGTAGGTTACAGGCTAGTCACATGGCTATGACGTCGTGGAAGGTCTTGTAGTCAGTGAAGGTTACCCGAGGGTATAGGTGACCAGCCTCAGCTGTGCACTCGGATGAAGGTTCTGACAGCTCTCAGCTGAGTCTGTGTGAGCAGACCTGTGTTTGTCTCCTCGCACAGATGTAGTGGAGCTGAACATGCTCGCCCTCCTTTCGACTACATTGGAGGGGTTTTTTTGAGTAATAAAGATGGAGTCCTAAGTGTCTTCTGTTTTATTCCTAATAAATATTTTTTTCTCTGTGTTGTTGTTTTATTTTACTGTTAAAATAACAGACAATCACAGATGCGGCCATAGAGTGGGTGTCTGTGATTGGATGCTGCAGTCACCTGAAACCAGCCCATACATTCTAGCATCTAAAATGTATGGGCAGATTCCATATTACTTCAACAGCCAATCACAGATGTCCATTCTGCGTGACACCATCTGTAATTTTGATTCTCAGCTCAGATAAAGCGGACGGCTACGGGCTGCCACCCCCATCTTCCTTGCTTTACCTTGGCGGGCAATCAAAATACAGAAAGCCTATTATTTCTTTTTAATTATTTAAAAAAAAATGTGTGGGCTCCCGCGGTATTTTGATCACCAGTCAGGTAAAACCAGGCAGCTGGGGGCTGGGATTCTCAGCATGGTAAGGCCCAAGCCTTCTGGGACCCCACGCTAAAAAGGCCCGCAGCCACTCCTGGAAATGGCACATTGTTTGTTAGCGCCATTTCCAGGCACTTTCATGGCTCGTCCACCAGTGGCACACTGTGTAATAAAGGGGTTAATACCAGCTTTGCATTCTCAGCTAGTACTAAGCCCGAAATTCATGGTGTCAAGCCAAATTAGACAAGGCCACCATGAATTTCTAGTAAACAGTAAAAAAAACAACAACACATAGAAATTTTTTTTTTATTAAAGATGGAGTCTCTAAATGCTTTTTTTGATTAATTTCTAATAAAAAAAAAATCCAAAATCTGACATGGTCCACAATTAGAGCAATGTCAGCTCTGCTTCATCGCTGTGTACAGACAAGCATCTATACAGAGCGTGAAGCAGGCTAACACTAAGGGTATGATTCCACTTGTGTATGACTCGTGCAAGTCTTGCACTGCATCATCCTGCACGGCCTGACACTCTCCTGACAGGGGCGCCTCAGCTGCATGGAAATACATGCAGCCGACCGTGCCAACCATCTAGGCCAGGTGATACCAATGCCAGACTCGCACAGTGATAGTCAAAGTTCAATCGAGTCCATGAGCCATGGACTCGGGTGAACCATGACATCACCCCTGGAAGTTAATGATCGGACCCAGAAGCAGAAGTGGCTGGGAGACAGAGTTTGCAGGACGTGTTGCGGGACCGGTAAGTATAATCATAATGTTTTTTAATAATGTTCTTGTTTTTACAGCCCCTGGACCCGGACTGAACCCAAACTGTAACACAAGCTTCCCAGGAAAGCTCGTGTTTGGGATTGTGTGCACGAACACTATGTGTTTGGTACAGACCCCAAACTTTATAGTTCGGGTTCGCCAATCACTACTAGTGAAGTCTTGGAGATGGAGTTGCAAGGTTTAACATGCTATGAAGAAAAAGATTTGCAAGGTTTGGATTATGGAGGATGTTACTCTTAGATCAGTTGCAGAACAGAGAGTATGAGTATAGTTATAGACAAAGATGAGGGAGGAGATTAAGGGTGGTGAAGAACTGTGGAGAGCTTTGTGAATAAAAAAGATCAACTTGTATTGTATTCTGAGCGAATGGGTAACCAGTGCAATCACAAGCACAAGGTGGAGGCGTCGGTGAAGCATCTGGACAAAAATATGACCCTGGTTGCTGTATTCAAGAGGGACTAGATAGGTGAAAGTGTAGTTTGAGAAAGAAGAATGAGTTGCAGTAATTCAGAAAATAATTAATAAGAGCATCAGTTTTTTGTATTTTCAAACGTGAGAATAGGTCGGATTCTGGAAATTTTTTTTAACATTAGTAAGTGAGCATTGGGATATAGGGAATAAAGCAAAGTTCTGTGTCAATTATAAGCCTGAGAAAGTGAGCGTGCAGCTTGGCACTTATGGTTGAACTGAAGAAGGTGGCAGCGCCACATCCACCCCTACAGAGATGAGCAACTCCCATAGAAGTGTACAGAGTATTATATTGAATGTAAATTGTTGGATAAGTACATTGCTGTGAAAGCAACGTAGCAGAGCTAGATGAGTGCATCAGCCGGCGCCCTTTTTCCCCTTGTGCTGTGTCAGCAAGGAGAAATATAGGTAAGGACTAATAGGTAAGATAGACAGAGTATTAATATGATAGAACTGCATTTAGTAATCATTAGAATTTTGGATAGGATGTTTATTGTAGGCATCTAGGGAAACAAATGTGCTGGAGTGGATGATAGGAGTAGTAGCAACTTGCTTAGATTAGTGTAGGACAGGTGCAGACAGTTCAGTGGTTGTCAGGGAGATGGAGCTAATGTGTGGAGCAAGGAGTATAGCAAGAAGAGACAGGAAGAAGTTAGTGAGTGAAGCTGCACCTGCCCTTCTGAGAGGATGGGAGGTACCCTCCCTAGTGCCAAGACCTCTCCCTGCGGGTGGCTAGAGGATCTCCGGAGGCTTGTAGGATGTCGGGGTATGGAGACTCACGATTAGTGATGTGTTGGTCGCGAAGGATCCGACACAAAGATCCGGCTCCCTGCTGTGAACGACAGGAGCCGGATCACTAGTGTGAGCCAATAAAATCTCAAAACGGCTCTTTTCGCAGTCAAAACCCCGCCCACCCACGGCTAAACTTCACCTACTCAGCAATCTAATTGGTCGCTTGCAAGTGGGCGGGTTTTAGCCGCGGGTGGGTGGGGCTTTGGCGGCGTTACTATAATCTTAAATATGTGTTCACCTGGAGTGAACACATATTAAATAAGGAGCCGAGAACGAGCTGAAAGATCCGGCTCTTTTTGGTGAGCGGAGCTATGGGAGCCGGATCACCAAAAAGAGCTGGACTGCCCATCACTACTCCCGACAGTACCTTCAACCAGCCAGGGGCTAGTACTTCATTTGAGAGTCCGAGTGAGGCATGGCAGCCGCCAGGAAAAAATACGGGGAGGAAACCAGCAGTAGGAACAAGCACCAGAAGCAAAAGCCCAGAGCAAGAGTAGGAAGTCAGATACCCCCAAGAGAGCGGTGCAGCACAAGAAGGCCTGTCTGTCAGAATTAAGAAAAACCTGGTGTACCACAATAAAGTCTGTTCCTGAGTTGTTCATAAAAAGGACTTGTGTGTGATTGCATAACCCTCCACGTCGGCGACGAGAATCAGAATCCGAGATGAAGAACACTGTAGACATTGTTGTAAGTGTCGCATATCCCATCGGACACACAATTGCAGGAGCGGCGGAGTCGGTCACCCTCAGCCGGGATAGGGCTCCCCTCTTCAGAACCACAGAAGGCAATTGCAATATCAGGTATAGGTACATTAGCAGAGGGAGGATATATACGAAGTTCAATTCTGTGGACATTCAGTTTCAGATAGAGCGAGGACATGATGTTGGAGACAGCGGACAGACAATCCCTGGAATTTTGTACTAAGGTTAGGGTGATGTTAGGGGAAGATGTGTATAATTGGGTGTCATCAGCATAGAGGTGATTCTGAGCATAAATCGGCTCATGGTTTGTCCAATAGGGGCAGTGTATTGAGAGAGGAGGGTGCCTAGGACTTGAGGGTACTTCTCACATAGCGAGATCGCTAGCGAGATCGCTGCTGAGTCACAGGTTTTGTGACGTACCAGTGACCTCATCAGCGATCTCGCTGTGTGTGACACTAAGCAGCGACCTGGCCCCTGCTGTGAAATTGCTGATCATTACACACTGTTCTGGTTCATTTTTTGCTTGTTGGTCTCCCGCTGTGCAGCACACATCGGCGTGTTTGACGGAGGGGACCAACGAGCACTGACTCTGTGTAAGCAGCGTAGCTGGTAACCAGGGTAAATATCTGGTAACTAAGCAAAGCGCTTTGCTTGGTTACCCAATATTTACCCTGGCTACCAGCGTACACGATTACAGGCTGCCAGCGCTGGCTCCCTGCACACGTAATTAAAGTAAATATCGGGTAACTAAGCAAAGCGCTTTGCTTAGTAACCTGATGTGTACCCTGGCTACGTGTGCAGGGAGCCAGCGCTAAGTGGTGTACGCTGGTAACCAGGGTAAATATCGGGTAACCAAGCAAAGCGCTTTGCTTAGTTACCCAATATTTACCTTGGTTACCAGCGTACACCGCTTAGCGCTGGCTCCCTGCACACGTAACCAGGGTAAATATCAGGTAACTAAGCAAAGCGCTTTGCTTAGTAACCGATGTGTACCTTGGTTACCAAGCGCAGAGTCGCTGGTGGCTGGTCGCTGGTGAGATCTGCCTCATTGACAGCTCACCAGTGACCATGTAGCGATGCACCAGCGATCCTGACCAAGTCAAATCGTGGTCGGAGTCACTGGTACGTCATTTAGTGAGATGGTACCGTTAGGCTTGGAGGAACCCGATAGTAAGGGGAAGATAAGAGAAAGAGCCTGCAAAAGATACAGTGAAGGAACAGTCAGAGAGATAGGAGGAGAATCAAGATTGCATGTGACTCGCCCGCCCCAGGGACTTAGGTGACTCGGTGTCGGGCCGGACTAGTCCGGGGTAGTCAGCGGTGGCGGGGCCCGGCTCCGTGACCCTGACGGAGTCAATTAATGTGGCTGATGGGGAGAGGTGATGATGGGAGTTGTAGTTTATTGAAATTCGTGACGCCACCTGTGGAATTGTGCAGCTATGGAGCCGCAGCTGCTGGAAGGGACCTCCAGGGCTGATGTGGCAGCTAAGGTGTTTCTTGATCCCCACAGGTGGAGCGGGTACCCCGGGGCAACCTTTGGAAAAGTCTATGGTGTCTATTGATGAGGTGCGAGAAAAAGCAGACGACACGGAACCTGCAGTCAAGATGTTTACTCACTGTTAGTTTCAACACTACAGCTAACCGGTTGCCCGCAGTATGCCAGGATCCGCCGTCATGGGGCCTCCGCCAATCCCGAATAGTTCAAGGGTCAGCACTGGTGCACCCCTCAATGTGTCCTTTCTGGCTGTCTCGCTAGCGCTGAACTGCACTAGGCTGTCCTGCGCCTCCGCCACCGAGCCTGTCTAAAGGGTGGCTGACCTAGGTCTTTTATTGCTCCCCCTTGCAGGTGATCTGTGGCAGGTTGTGGTTTCGGGAGCTTGAAGCAATCTCCCGGGCCGTCGGTTTCGTTAAAAGTAATGTCTTCCTTCTTTTAGTCCAGGGACCGTCCCTGTGTTGCAGCCTGATTCCTCCACCCGGTATTTCTAATGGAACATGTCCACGGGGCATCCGCACATCCATGGCACTCTGGAATCCCTTCCTTTGGTGTCACCTGGGCCTAGCAAGACCCCAGAATCTTCACCAAGAAACCTCCTTCTGACTAGGTCTTTCTGTCCGCTGTCACATTCCTGACAGCCCACCTCACACACTCTTCAACTCCCTCTCTCTCTTCTGTCTCTCTCTGACTGACTTTCAACTTTAACTGACTGGTTCTTCTCACCACTCCACCGACTCCTCCCACACTCCTCCTTGCTAGGCTCCACCCCCTCAGGCTAGTGAATGGGACTTAAGGCCCCATAACCACGTAGACTGGTCGCTACTCTCAGCATTAATGGGGTCCTGCCTTAAACCCTGACCCGGTATGTGACCTACCAATTGGTGTGCGTAGATTTTGTCTGTGAACCGGTAGATGACCCCCTTCTTACTCAGGATGGGATACCACACCTCTGGCTGAGGTGCAGTACCTCTGTGGCGACGGAAACCTCAGGGGCGCCACACATGATATCCTTGAGACTGATAGAGCAGAGCATAGTGAGGAGCAGCTGATCGACCACAATGTCAAATGCTGTAGAGAAAGCCAGAAGAATCAGCAGGGAGTAGTGACCATTAGATTTTGCCGTTAGTAGATCGTTGGAGGCTTTAGTGAGGGCAGTTTCAGTGGAGTGTGAAAAGCAAAAAGACAACAGTTATTTGAGAGATAGAGGATTAGACAAGAAAGGACCAGGAGTTTAGAGACGAAGGGAAGATTAGAGACAGGTATGTTGTTAGCAGTGCAGTTTTGTTGAAGGAATTTTATGCAAAGGGCTTATGACGGCCTAATGGAATGAAGAAGGAAAGGTACCAGAAGAAAATGACAGATTAAATATTTTAGTTAGGTAGAAAGTGACAATTAACAGAGACAGGAGAAGGCATGATCTGAATGTTGATAAGATTAGTAGGGTTTCTGTATGCAGCAGGAAAAAAGTTATATATACTAGAGAAAGGTGGCCCATGGTTAGGAGAGATGTCCCCAACAAGTAGGGAAAGCAAAAAAGGAGAAGGAGCAGGTGCTCCAATGATTTATGGGAGCATTTTGTGCATTGTATGGTGGCAGTATAATCTGACATTGGTGTTCAGATTAAAGAAGCTCAAGAAATTGAGATAATAAAATATACTTTTTATTGAAAATATTTTTTAAAAAAATTATTTAAATTCCACAGTATAGTACCCAAGGACATGGAAGTAGGTCACAAATGTGTTACTAGCATCAGCATCGACATAATAAAATGCAATATCCCATCAAAATAATGAAACTCATCTCATTAATTCATAGAACATATAAGCAAATGTGTTGATCACAAATACTTCCATGTCAAAGGGTACTATACTATGGAATTTAAATAAGTTTTTAAAAAAATATTTTCAATAAAAAGTATATTTTATTATCTCTATTTCTGGAGCTTCTTTAATTTGAACACCAATGTCAAATTATAGTGTTTAGTCTTATTGTAAATGCTTTACCACTTAGGTGGGGAAGTCAACACAATTGTTTTGGCAAACTTGTGAGTTATTGTATGGTGGCAGTTTATGGTTTGGAGTAATTGAGAAATGTCAGTTGAGACTGAGATTTGTACATGGGAGAGTAGGAGACAGAGGCTGATGTGGTGAGGGTGCACACAAGGTGTAAAAAAAAAGTGATAGATGTGAAGGAAGCGACAGCTAAAACATATATGAAGTGATATGAAAAATAAATAATGCTGTACAACTGAACAAGAAGGTGCAACCTGTCCTGTTATCTATACTCCAAGCCAGGAGTGGGGAACCTTTTTACTGCCGGGGGCCATTTGGAAATTTCTACCAACTTTCGGGGGCCGCACAAAATTATCAATGTGAAAATGACCCTGCTATATTTGGTCAAACAATTAATTAACTCACCCCTGCTGTGGCGGCCGGAGCAGCTTCTCTATGGTGCGGCTGTGATGTTTGGTGATACTGATCATGTTTCTTCTCACAATTGCTTTTCTAGGTTTGTCTTGGTCTGAAGCGCAGTCAACTCTTTGTCATAATAATATTTGGTAAATCATATACATCACATAGGAGACGCTGTATATACATCACAGGAGACGCTGGAGGCACATATAACACATAGGAGACACTGGGACTGCTCTCTATATATTACAGAAGTCACTGAAGGCACATACATCACTGGAGGGGCTGGGGGCATATACATCACATTGAAAATGCTGGGACTGACGTATACACAACAGAAAGGAAATGCTGGGACTGCTGTATATACACATCACAGGAGACACATACATCACATGAGGAGCTGGGGACATATATATGCTCCCAGCCCCTCCTGTGATGTAAATGCCCACAGCCCCTCCTGTGAGGCAAATGCCCACAGCCCCTCCTGTGTTGTGTATGTCCCCAGTGTCTCCTGTGATGTATATGCCCCCAGCATCTCCAATGTGATGTATAAGTCACAGGAGACGCTGAAGGCAAACAACACAAGAGGGGCTGGGGCGCATACACACAACAGGAGATGCTGGGGGGCATACACAATGCAAGAGGTGCTGGGGGGCATACACAACGCAAGAGGTGCTTGGGACATACACAACGCAAGAGGTGCTGGGGGCATACACAATGCAAGAGGTGCTGGGGGGCATACACAACGCAAGAAGTGCTGGGGGGCATACACAACTCAAGAGGGGCTGGGGGCACACACATCACAAGAGGGGCTGGGGCAAAGACATCACTGAGGGGGGCACAGACATCACTGGGGGGGATTTGTAAAGGAATCCAGCTCACCCATGTCTGACCTCACCGCGCCTCAGACTCGGATCTGGCCCTGCCCTGGCCGCACAGCAATGAAAATGAAGAAAAAAAAGAAGAAAACGATCCAGCTGAGTGACCAGGTGATTTATTCAGTGCAGTTCAGACAAGGCATATGGTCGTGATTAACGCGTTTCTGGCTTAACGCCCTTAATCATAATGATTAATGATTATGGTTATGATTAAGGGCGCACGAGAGGACAGAAGGGCGGGCACACTGCACGAGAGGGCAGAGGGGCGGGCAGATCGCTCCAGAGTTCAAAGGTGCGGTCACACCACACGAGAGGACATAGGGGCGGGCACACCCCATGAGAGGAAAGAGGGGCGGGCAGATCGCACCAGAGGGCAGAGGGGCGGGCACACTGCATGAGAGGACAGAGGGGTGGGCACACTGCATGAGAGGACAGACGGGCGGGCAGATTGCTCCGGAGTTCAAAGGTGCAGTCACACCACACGAGAGAACATAGGGGCGGGCACACCCCACGAGAGGAAAAAGAGTCGGGCAGATCGCGCCGGAGGGCAGAGGAGCGGGCACATCCCACGAGAGGAAAGAGGGGCGGTCAGATCGCTCCGGAGGGCAGAGGGGCGGGCACACTCCATGAGAGGAAAGAGGGGCGGGCAGATTGCGCTGGAAGGCAGAGGGGCGGGCACACCCCACGAGAGGAAAGAGGGGCGGGCAGATCGCGCCGGAGGGCAGAGTGGCGGGCAATTGCTCCGAAGAGAAGAGGGACGGGCACACACCGCTGATCACGCTAACACTGGACAGCGGGAGAGCCCATTGGTTCGCCCAAACAGTGCATGCGGTCATTTAAAGGGCCGGCGGCCCCAGCACTACAGCCCCCGGGAATCTGCCCGGGGGCCGCATAAAAGGTCATGGCGGGCCGCATGCGGCCGCGGGCCGGAGGTTCCCCACCCCTGCTCCAAGCGTTACATTGCCTTTTTTGTTTCTGCATTTCACCATTCCTAAAATATGATCTCTATTCCTTGGAAGTAAATAGAAGGGGGCAGGATCCTAAACATTTCTCTGTGGACCTCTTCATGAGGATTTACTAATTAATTAAAAAGACAAAATTTACATACAAGATAGATGTGGAGAGGCGAATGAACAAAAAAAAATAATACAGCACTAGGTTCAGGATAACATCAGCATTATACCAGATTACAATTATTGGCAAGGGACAATTCCTCTTTAAATACTGTAGATATAGTGACACCAGTCGCACAACTTGTGCCATGAGAGCCACATGTGGCCTTCCATGCTATTCTATACTGCTCTTAAAGGGAAGCTATCACTAGATTCAATGTTGCCTGAACCACTGGCAGAGCCTGGTTGCGGGAATGTCTTTTGTCTTTTTCAGAAAAACGTTGGTACTTCAAAAAAAAAACAAAAAACAACATAGTTTAAAAAACAATCTGGGGACAATAGGGAGGATGACGAGACCAGTAGGGATCCAAATGGCTTCTTCTTGCCCCGCTCCAGGTGATTGACATAAACACATGAGAGAGACCTGTTAGTTACCAGGAGCGGGGCAAGGAAAAGGCAAGGGCAGTGCCAAACAGTCACGACATATCTGGAAGCAAACATGCAGTCAAGCTCCGACTAATACTGTCTGTGGTTCAGGCTGCATGAATGTAGTAACAGAAAGGGAATCTGTCACCAGGTTTTGAATAGTAGCATAATATAGAGGCAGAGACCCCGATTACAACAATGAATCGCTTATTAGGCTGCTTGCTTCAGCTTAAATAAGATCACTGTGTTATCTGTTGCAGCTCTACCAGTTAGCTGAATGCTGGGCCCTGTATAACCCCCACCCACACCAATGATTGGCAGATTTCTCTATACACTGTGCATAGGCAAAAATCTGCCATTCAGTGGTAGAGACAGGATTATACAGACTTGAGAAGTATAGAGAAATACATAGAAGCAGGTTTATTAGTCTTCTAGTAAACATCTCCTGAGATAAAACAGTGATTTTATGAAATTACAGCAAGCAGCCCAGTAGGTGACACATTGCTGGAATCAGGGTCTTTGTCTTTATGTTGCATTAAGGTTAGCTGACAAAAACCTGGTGACAGATGCCCTTTCAAGAGGTTGTCCACTACTAGGACAACCCCTTCTGATTCCCCATGTTTCCCCAGGTAAAATAATAAAGCCGCTATTCATCTCCCATATCTTCCAGCAGTGTCCGGGCTTGTGGTGCAGGGGTTGTGATGTTATGTAGCCCCATAACCAATCAGTGCAGTCTTCTATCTCCCTGCCTTCAGACCAAATGCACACTCAACAGGAAGTGAGCACAGCCGCAGCACTCACTTTCTGTTGATTAACTCATTTGGTCTGAACGCGGGGAGAACGATCTTGCGCTGCTTGGATGTAGGGCTTGTGCGACATCCCAACGTCACGTGAGCCCGGCAAAGCACGCACGGACACTGCTGGAACAGCTCTGGTATGGGCGGTGAGCATAGGTTTTATTATTTTATCTGGGGGAAACATGGGGAAGCAGAAGCAGTTGTCCTAGTTGTGGACAACCCCTTTAAGCATATGGACACAGAAAGACTTGTCTGACTGCAGCTCCTTACATAATTTTTAGTTCAGAAAGAAGAGGAGTGGTGTCTGGACAAAAGCAGAGAAGACTAACTTGAGTTAGCGGTAGCCATCTATGTGTGCGGCTCTCTCCATTGCAGTTTATGGAACTTGTGTAATGAAAGACTGGTACTGTAACCCCATGATTTTAACTGCAGAAAGGCACATGCTTACATGATCTCTCAGGACTGTTGATTGAAGGAAGAAGGGGCGTTCTAATAATGGAATCTGCATTGATCAGACATTTTTCGCACATACTTTCTGTATGCTGTACATATTTCAGAATCTGCTACACTTTTATGTAGTATTGTGGCCTTGGGGAGTGGTTTAATATGAGACTGTGGCGCTCAGATCATAAAAGGTTGTGAAACTCTTTTAAACAATAACTCAGATCAGCTCCATCTGTACAACATCTACACACAAAAATGATATTGGCAGCGATTATAGGCTCCGAACAGATGTATAGGTGAAAAGCTATTGGGATTTTGTAAGGAAGATATCTTGGATGCGATAGTTCCATTCTCCTCACTAAATGCTGACTGCTTATTTAACCGAGGGCCCAAACTAGGTATGACATAATGCTTACAATTGCTTTGGTTTTCCATTTAGGTTTCCAGACTGATTTAAATAGGAAATGTAATTTCCATCTGTTGAACCACACAAAAAATATTTTCGGGCAGTGAATGTATTGTATTGTTACAGGCAGCAGAGTAAGCGAAAATGTGTAATGTCATTATACATATCTGGCTGACAGTGTCATGATTTTTCAGTAGCAGACACATGATATGTCATATGGTCACTATTCTAACTGTACATAGAATACGTTATACAACTGAGCACAGCCTAAATAGTCAATGTGAAGAAATAGAAAAGTCAAATCCAAAGCTGGGAATAAAAGTTATTAAGTTCAGGAACCAAAAAGTCTAACAAAGATATCTATGATCTGCTACAATAATCCCCGAACATTTAAAGCAAGGACTACCAGCTTGAGATCAGGTATATTGCTGGGCTCCCTGTCTTCATGCTTGACTTAACATTTCTACAAGTCATAGTCTTTAATTAGTATCATTTATCTATTACATCTAAAGTCAGCCATTGGAATTTGCAATCTGTGTGGTCACTGAACCTTTAAATGGCGGTGCATTCAAGATCATGGACGCTGCTTGCAATGAAGTAATCAGTAGCCTTGTAAGTTAAAGTGATGGTATAAGGGAGAATAGAGAGCAGGTGATGGGATATTTTCCTTAACAGTGTTAAATGATGTTCATTAGTGATGAGCGAGCATGCTTGTCACTACTCGGTACTCGCACGAGTATCACTGTACTCGGGCTGCTCGGCGGGGACCGAGTAATCTCGCGATACTCGTGCTTTACTCGTGGTCTTCATTTCTGCATGTTGGCGCTCTTTTGAGAGCCAGCCCTCATGCAGGGATTGGCTGGCAGACCACTGCAATGCCACAGCCCTGTTAGTTGTGGAATTGCAGTGATTGGCCGGCCTGCACAGCGTCACCGAGCCTTTATATAGGCCGGCGCGCTGTGCTCTGCTCACAGCTATTCTGACAGTGAGTGTAGGGAGAGTGTCGCTGATTCAGGGAAAGCTTTGCGGCCCTTTATAGCTTTTTCAGTTGCAGGGCTGCAAACAGTGTGACCAAAAGTCCTTCTCAGGACTATTCTAGTTGTATACAGGCAGGCAGGGTATAGCCAGGTCGGCGTACAGTAGCAGAGTCCTTCTCAGGACTATTGTTGCTATATACAGGCAGGGTATAGCCAGGTCTGAATACAGGCTAGTGACCAAAAGAGTCCTTGTCAGGACTATTGTAGCAGTATACAGGCAGGCAGGCAGGCAGGGTAGTGGTGACCGTATACCAGCCTTCATATCTGGGGCTGGTGTACACAGTGTAAAACAGTCCAGATAGTGTCTGACTTGTCTGTACTGTAATTGTCGCTCCCCAAAAAAACCTGTTAGGTTATTATTGCGTCCGTGCTTGGTTTTTAAAACCGCACGTGTGTGCCTGTTGGTGGCAGCGTACAGGTGCACTGGTGTGCGTTTACCAAACTATTATATAACGCACAAGTGTAGTGTATAATACACGTCAGTCAGCAGTGGCTGATAGTGTCAGAGTTCTTAATTTTTGCTCCTAAAACCTGTGTTAGGTTATTATTGCGTCCGTGCTTGCATTTAAAAACCGCACGTGTGTGCCTGTCGGTGGCAGCGTACAGGTGCACTTGTGTGCAATTTCCAGAAACTTTGATATAACGCACAAGTAGTGAATATACACGTCAGCAGTGCACAGCATTGCAAAATGCGCAAGGGCATTGGCAAGGAACAAGGAAGTGGACGTGATGGTGGTGCAGGCAGAGGCCGAGGTCGTGGGCAAGCTCTAATTTCGCCACAACAAAGGGCCACATCTAGTCGCTCGCACGTCCTGTCCCAAATTCTTGGGGACCGCAGCAGTACACCGCTCTTGAACCAAGACCAGTGTCAACAGGTTGTTAGTTGGATAGCGGATAATGCTTCCAGTCAGATTGGCACCACCACAAACACTCTGTCTTCCACACGGTCAAGTGTCAGTAGCCGTGATACTGCACCGCACATTTCTGAACCTGATCCTCCTTCCTACCACCAGGCTGAGTACACGTCCTCCTCGGACATTAATGATCCCACACTTGGACACTCGGAAGAGCTGTTCACGTTTCCATTCACACATTCTGGCCTCTCGCCAGCTCATATTGAAGTGGGTCATGAGGAGATCGTCTGTACAGATGGCCAAATATTTGAGCAGCCACGTTCTCACGAAGTTGGCAACGTGTCTCAACAAGTGGTGGACGATGATGAGACACAATTGTCAGCAAGTCAGGAGGAGGAGCAGGGTGCGGAAGAGGAAGACGACGTGGTGGATGATCCAGTAACTGACCCAACCTGGCAGGAGGATATGCAGAGCGAGGACAGCAGTGCACAGGGGGAGGGAGGCGTAGCATCACAACAGGCAGTAAGAAGCAGGGTGGTGGCCCCAGGCAGAAGTCAGGCAACCGTTCCCCGGAACAACACGACGACACAAGGTGCCTGTACAAATGTTAGGTCTTCACGAGTCTGGCAGTTTTTTAAGTTGGATCCAGATGATTCAAAAAAGGCCATTTGCAACACCTGCCGTGCCAGCATCAGCAGGGGTACCAAAACTAGCAGCCTGACCACCACCAGCATGATCAGGCACATGTCAGCCAAGCACCCGACTTTGTGGGAAGTACAACAGAGTCGAGGAGCAGTGCTTGCTGATGTCACTGCTACGTCTTCGCTGGTTGTGCATGCGAGCCAATCCTCTGTCCATGCTGCCTGCGAACAAGCCTCCTCCACTCCTGCACCTGCAGTTGCCTACGCAGAAAGAACACCATCATCAAGCACGTCCTTGTCCCAGCGCAGCGTTCAGTTATCCATTCAGCAAACCTTTGAACGCAGGCGCAAATACACTGCCAACACCCCACATGCCACAGTTCTAAATGCTAACATTTCGCGACTGCTTGCGCTGGAAATGTTGCCTTTTAGGCTGGTGGAGACAGAAGCATTCCGTGACCTGATGGCGGCAGCTGTCCCACGTTACTCGGTCCCCAGCCGCCACTATTTCTCCCGGTGTGCCGTCCCCGCGTTGCATAACCACGTGTCACAAAACATCACACGTGCCCTGAACAACGCTGTTTCACCCAAGGTCCACCTAACCACAGACACGTGGACAAGTGCTTGTGGGCAAGGCCGCTACATCTCGTTGACGGCACACTGGGTTAATATTGTGGAAGCTGGGACCCAGTCTGAGCGAGGGACGCAACACGTCCTTCCCACACCAAGGTTTGCAGGCCCTACCTCAGTCAGTGTTTCACCCACACTCTACAGCTCCGGAATGTCATGCTCTTCAGCCTCCTCCTCCTCCTGCGCATCCTCATCCACTGTGCCCTCCACACCAGTCACAAGCTGGAAGCACTGCAGCACTGCCTCGGCGAAGCGGCAACAGGCTGTGCTGAAGCTAATCTGCATAGGTGACAAACCCCACAATGCAGAAGAGCTGTGGACAGCTCTGAAACAGCAGGCAGATCACTGGCTCACACCTCTGAACCTAAAGCCAGGAAAGGTCGTTTGTGACAATGGCCGGAACCTGGTGGCGGCTTTGAGGCGAGGCCAGCTGACACATGTTCCATGCGTGGCCCATGTGCTCAACCTCGTGGTTCAGCGGTTTATAAAGTCATACCCAGAGCTGTCTGATCTGCTGGTAAAAGTTCGCCGCCTGTCTGCACATTTTCGAAAGTCACCTACTGCTTCAGCCGGCCTTGCCGGCTTTCAGCGCCGTTTGCATCTTCCGGCTCACAGACTGGTGTGTGATGTCCCCACGCGTTGGAATTCAACTCTGCACATGTTGGTCAGGATATGTGAGCAGAAGAGGGCAGTTGTTGAGTACCTGCATCACCTAAGCCGTCGGGAAATGGGTCAAACTCCACACATAACACCTGAGGAGTGGAGATGGATGTCAGACCTATGTACCATCCTCCAAAACTTTGAGGACTCCACCAAGATGGTGAGTGGTGATGACGCCATTATTAGCGTCACCATACCGCTACTCTGCCTTCTAAAACGGTCCCTGCTGAAAAACAAACATGATGCATTGCAGGCGGAGCGCGATGAGTTGCAGCAAGAAACAGTAGTGGGTGTGGGTGATAACACACAGCCCAGCCTCGTCTCATCACAACGTGCAGTGGAGGACTATGACGAGGAGGAGGATGAAGACATGGAGCAACTCTCCGGCCAAATTGAGGATATGACATGCACACCAGTCATATCCTCGATTCAGCGTGGCTGGCCAGAGGACAGGGTAGATGAGGAGGAGGAGGAGGAGGAGGAGGAGGAGGAGGACAGCATGTTCAGTCATCTTGTTGGTCAGGCTACTGAAGTCCTGGCTGTTAAGAGTCTGGCGCACATGGCTGACTTTATGGTAAGCTGCCTGTCTCGTGACCCTCGCGTTAAGAACATCTTGGCCGACAATCATTACTGGTTGGTAACACTGTTAGACCCACGCTACAAGGAGAACTTTTTGTCTCTTATTCCCGTGGAGGAGAGGTCAACCAAAATGCAGCAGTTTCGGAAGGCCATACTCACGGAAGTAGGCAAAGCATTCCCCTCACAAAACGCTAGCGGCATAGGTCAGGAATCAGTGGACAACCGAGGCGTACAGCCGAGAGAGGCACAAGTCCAATCCGCCAGAGGTAGGGGAACAGTCTTTAAGATGTGGGACAGTTTTCTCAGCCCCTCACGTACCACAGCCCCTGAGGTGCGGGGTAGTGCCACAAGAAATCCTAAGTTTGCCCAGATGCTGAAGGAGTACCTTGCAGATCGAACAACTGTACTCCGACATTCCTCTGTGCCTTACAATTATTGGGTATCCAAGCTGGACACGTGGCATGAATTGGCTCTCTACGCCTTGGAAGTCCTGGCCTGCCCTGCTGCTAGCGTTTTGTCAGAGCGTGTTTTTAGTGCCGCAGGTGGAATCATTACAGATAAACGCACCCGCCTGTCAACTGAAAATGCTGACAGGCTGACTCTGATAAAGATGAACAAGGGTTGGATTGGGCCAGACTTCACCACACCACCAGCAAATGAGAGCGGAGTTTAAAGTTTGCCATGTACCTCCACTCACCCATGGGTACACTTCTCGACTTTGGATAATCGCTGGACTGCTCCTCCTTCTCCTCATGCGCCATCATGATGACCGTTACAATAGTTAGGTCTTTGTTTCAGGTATACCCCCAGTGGTAAATTTTTTCGCCCATTCTTTGCAGAATGGACATTACAACGACAGGAGACCCGCTCCTTTGCAATGGGAACAATGTTTTGAGGCCCTCATGCACGTCTCTACCCAGGGACAACGTGGAGCCTCCCAATTTTTGGCTGCCCTGCCTAAGGGCTATACTGAAATACACCCACTTCCTTACAATGGGCACTTCAGGTTTACAGGCCATCATGCACGTCTCTATCCAGGGACAATGTGGAGCCTCCCAATTTTTGGCTGCCCTGGCAAAGGGCTATACTGAAATACACCCACTTCCTTACAATGGGCACTTCAGGTTTACAGGCCATCATGCACGTCTCTATCCAGGGACAATGTGGAGCCTCCCAATTTTTGGCTGCCCTGGCAAAGGGCTATACTAAAATAGACCCACTTCCTTACAATGGGCACTTCAGGTTTACAGGCCATCATGCACGTCTCTATCCAGGGACAATGTGGAGCCTCCCAATTTTTGGCTGCCCTGGCAAAGGGCTATACTGAAATAGACCCACTTCCTTAAAATGGACACTTAATGTTTTGAGGCCATCATGCACGTCTCTACCCAGGGACAATGTGGAGCCTCCCAATTTTTGGCTGCCCTGGCAAAGGGCTATACTGAAATACACCCACTTCCTTACAATGGGCACTTCAGGTTTACAGGCCATCATGCACGTCTCTATCCAGGGACAATGTGGAGCCTCCCAATTTTTGGCTGCCCTGGCAAAGGGCTATACTAAAATAGACCCACTTCCTTACAATGGGCACTTCAGGTTTACAGGCCATCATGCACGTCTCTATCCAGGGACATTGGTGAACCTCACAATTTTGGACTGCCCTGGCAAAGGAAAATACTACAAAGACTCACTTCCTCAAAATGGGCACATTAGACTCAAGAGGCCTTCATGTACGTCTCTTCTCAGGGACATCGGAGTGCCACACAATGTTTTCACGTAAAATCTTTCATGTATTAATCTCAAAAAGTAACATACACCAGCTCTATCTCACTATTGGGTATGTGCCCTTAACATTTCTGCCATGAAAAATCATTTTGGGGTCATTTTGGAAGGTTTTCTGGTGAGTCCGTAAAAATGGCGTAAAACGCGGACAAAATTGTTCACAGCTGTGACTTTTGAGTGATAAATGCTTCAAGGGGTCTTCCCCATGCTGTTGCCATGTCATTTGAGCACTCTTCTGAGACTTTTGTGCCATTTTTAGGGTTTCTCCATGCTGCCGGGAGGTCATTTCACAAAAATACTCGGGTCTCCCATAGGATAACATTGGGCTCGTTGCTCGGGCCGAGTACACGAGTATCTTGGGAGGCTCGGCCCGAGCTTCGAGCACCCGAGCTTTTTAGTACTCGCTCATCACTAATGTTCATACATGATGAAGGGAGAGTTTTACTTTCATAAAAGCTTTAGACTGAGATTCATTATTTACAACGCAGTCAGTTCAGGGAAGGGTCATATCTTCGTTACTGTACGCCGTGTAAGGTCTCATCATGACAGTCACAGTAGCGGCTTTTTTAGAGTTAATGTCATGTGACGGATAGAGAACCGCAGCTGCTAAATGTAGCCCGTAGCGTGGAGCGTTTGGGGCCCGACTGTCCCTTTTGGGGGTACAGTCTCCTTCTCCATACGGCGGGCAGTGCGGACCCTGTGGGGAGGTAAGAGTCCGACCCCCGATCCCAGTTTACTGCTGATACCCCCAGATTATTTGGTTCAGTGAAGTCCGTGAAGGTGTCCTCACTGGGCAGGTATTTATCAAGCTGCATAGAACTGGCACCTGATCTAGGGCCCTGTGCCCCGTGCGTATCTCCAGTACCGACCTGGCGACCTCTCTCTTGTGCCCCCGGGTCACCGCTGCACGGACCTAGCTCAGGCACGTCCGCACACCTCTCATGTGTGCCACACTCTCTCTCTCTATTCTCTACTGACTGCTGACCCCTCCCACTAGGTTGGCTAATCACAGGTACTCGTTCCTTTCCATGGCGACCATCCCCTTACATGGATAACCCTCTATGCCTGTAGGGAGTGGAGAACTAGGATTTTGGTTGTGCTTTGGTGGTATTGGGACTGGTACCCCAGGTCCCAGGGAGTAGGTCCTACATCCCGAAGAGGATGCAGTTCCTTGTAGTGCCCTGAGGGTCTCACGGGCGCTACACATGTACCGCCAACATCTCTATAATAGCAGGTCTGGTGTAGTGTAGGGTATTTGGTATGCAGTGGTTAGTACCCACCAATTATGGTTCAATGAAGGACAGCCCACGAACCAGCGATAACGTCACTTGGTCATTGCAGGCTACTCTGTTTGGGCTGAAGCTTCAGAGGAATAACTACAGTACAAAGCTGTCAGAAGTCAAAATATACAGTTTATATAGTGATCATGGTAGACAGTATTTCAGAAAGTCAAAAAAGTTGGTCATTTCAAATGTTACTGTCAAAAAATACTGTCCACATCAATAGGGTATATGGGAGTAACATTTATGGATACTGAATAGTTGGAACCATGCTCTAAAATTGCCCACAGTGAGTTCTAGGTATTTCCTTAGGTACACCATTAGGCATTAACCTTTAAAGGGAATCTGTCAGCAGGTTTTTGCTATGTAAGCTGAAGCCAGCATTCTGCAAGGGTTAACACAGAACATTCAGAGCTGCCAGTCTTGTCATTGTTCTATTTGTTGTTATTTTCTATGTTTCTTTAAGCAATAGGACCCTTATCATTACAAGACTAGAAACTCATGCACATGGCAGTCTGGCACGCTCCATCCTCTGATTGACACCTCACATTTAATGTACAATCTCTACAGAAGTGTGGCCGGGAACAGCCCTCTGGACTCTGCTACATGACTAAAGCTAAACGACTGCACCCTATAATCTAAGTGATATATTGTTGGATTCAGGATCTCTTTGTCTGCATAATGCTGCTCTCAGATGAGGTAGCAAAAACCTGCTGACGGATTCCATTTAAGCATCACAACTGTCTGTGTAGTTGCTACCTTTTCTATGATTTCAGGTAGGGGCAATACAAATGGTTCTGAACAGCGTCGGACTGGCTACCGGAGGAATCTCCAGTAATGCCAGGCCTGGATTTGGGTATCTGCATTGCACTCCGGAGCTCTCACCTGAGCTCCAACGTGCAGCCTAACCTGAGCTGCGAGCGTCGAGTGATTGATTCCCTGGCGATTGCGGTTCAGTTACTGACAGCTGCAGACAGACCGGGGTGATCTCCGGTGCTCTTACTTGAACTCCGGAGAGCACCAGAGATCACCCCGGCCTGTCTCCAGCTGTCATGAACTGAACCGCAATCGCCGGGGAATCAATCACTCGGCTCTCGCGGCTCAGCCTAGGCTGCACATCGGAGCTCAGGTGAGAGCTCCGGAGTGCAATGCAGATACCCGAATCCAGGCCTGGCATTACTGGAGATTCCTCCGGTAGCCAGTCCGACGCTGGCTTCTGAACAAAAGTGATATTCTGAAGAAAGAGAAACATTATGAAAATAGTTGATCACCTCATCCAGGCTAAAACTAAAAAGCATGAGAGATCCAGTTAGGTAGAAAATTAGTGTAAGTGTGTCCACTGGAAGATACTTGTTAATAGGAAGTATATGTTGGGTTGTTTCTTTTCAATAGTTCTCTCCCATTCAGATTCCATTGTACTCTACACCTAGTAATAGGACAAAAACTGATAAATGCCTGCATAACAGCAGCAAAGCAAAAGAAGTGTGTGCACTCACCATATACGCACGTCTCTCCCTATCAATCAATGCCATGTCTGATTTGATTTGGTAGTATTTTAAATTTTGCTGTACTTCCATATGCTCTGGGTTGGCCATGAAGAAAGTGTGAGCAGCTTCAGCAGCTTTATCCAGCTGATTTAACTAGAAAACAAACATGTAAAGTACACAATAAATAACTGTTCTGCCATAAATCCCATACCATGTAACATTATAACATTAACAGTCCACTTAATGATAATGGGCGAAACAATCAGCCATCCATTCTTCACTGCTGTTGTATGGACACAAAAGAGCAATGGCTTACAGTCAGTGAGCCGACTTCCTCCATGGATGTCACCAACGCCATAGGATTTTTAAGTTATTGGGTATGTCAAATGTAAGTAAAGTGCAGGGCTTTGATGCAAGGTCTGGAATCAAGATTTCAGAAAAAAGTATGATATATATAAAGTTTTATTTATTTTCAGTTGGGCAACTACATTTTTTTTCTCTGAACAACCCCTTTAATAAAAGTTTCATCCTGAAAAAAAGATACTGATGGGACAGTGATCACTGCGGGAGAATAAAATTCTGATTGGATCTGTAAGTGGTGCCCATGGCTCATCATTCTTTTCAAGAGACTTATTAAAAGGAACTTGTCAGGTCCAATAAGCCCGCCAACCCAGTAGGATTGATACCTATATGCCCAAATTCCCTCCCTAATGAGCCCTGTATAACGCGATTCACTAATATGAATGTTTAAAAAAAGCAATTATAAACCTCGCTGTCCCTATACTAATTAGGGCCTTGACTAGTCAAAGGGGTGTTAGTTCCCCAGACTCGTTGGCCTTCGTTCCATGTTATCATGCCCCTGTGGGCGTGATAACATGATTATCATGACCTGACATTACTGCCAGCTAATGGAAATCTTGCGCATACTGGTTGTTCATTTCAGCCTTGTCAGTGCACCTCAGAAGCAGGGTGGACGCTTCCTGGCTTCATTAGATGCACTGCACACGACCAGAAGTTCAGAAGACGGCTCATATACATGTCTTCTGAACTTCCAATCATGTGTAGTGTGTCTAATGAAGGTGGAAAGCGTCCAACCTAATTGTGAGGTGCAAAAAAGGGCTGGATGATTTCCTCAGTACACACAACATTGCCGGTTATAAATGATTTAGTGACAAAATATATAATTAGTGGAGGAAGGTTGAACTAGACGGACCTAGGTTTTTCAACCTATGTAACCAGGTGATGAGGCCAAAATGAGCTGCACGCATGCGCGAGGTTTCCAAGAAGCCATCTCGTGGAAATAAGGTTATCACGCCCACAGGGGTGTGATAATGTCATGGGCGGAGGAGGGGACGTCGCGCTCTCCCACTGCTCGGGTTCGGCTGCCGCTGGTGCTGCAGCCTCCGTTGCTCGGTGGCTCGAGCGATGGGCCGGATCCCGGGGACTCGAGCGGCACTCCTCGCCTGTGAGTGAAAAGGGGATTGGTTTTGGGGATTTATTGTCCGTGACGCCACCCACGGTTGTGGTTATTGTGTGGACACCACCGCTGCTCTGTATGGGGATCCCGGGAGCGGTAACAGGGAGAAGCTTTGTTGTTATTTCTCCCCTTCGTGGGTAGGGGGTTGGTTGTCCCGGGGCCCGGTGATGGGGTAGGGATGGATGGCAAGCCGGAAGCCTGGTGAGGTTCAGGGTCGCGGGGGCAGCGCTGTGCCGCACGGCACGGTGGTACTCACTCAGCCTGAGACGTTGACACAGTTCTCGGTAAAACACACGGCTGGAAAGACGGTTCTCACGGACGGCTGCTGTTGCATTTCCCCGGTAGTTAACGGTGACTGTCTCTTTCCCTGCACCTTGTGTAATGTTGGTAGCGATGGGTTCCCACCGGTAACCCACTCCCCGACTTGGATATGGGCTGGAGGAGCCCCTCTTTGCCCGCAGGTGCAGGCCCTGAGAAACTGGTGCCTTGGCGGTGGCGGTGTCTCTCTCCTACGGTTGCCTTCAATCGGGACTTAGTTGTTGGGAGACCCGGAGGTCCCCTTCACTGACGGATTTGGCAAATTCACGGCGACTCCTAGCCTTGCCGGGATCCGAAAGGCCCCTGCCAATGGTTCTGGCTTCTCTTTGTATACCGGTCCGGTACCGCCGGGCCACCACCCGTCCACGGTCCTTTCGGCAACCTCCGATCAGCCTCCACTGCAGACGGTCACCGCCGTCTGCTAACCTTGCTGTCTCAGTCCGGGGCACACACCCGGACCAACTTCAGGCTTTCAAACTGTCACTTTCTCCTTCACTTCAACTCCTCTCACTTGCTCCTCTACCACTCGACTCTAACTTCAACTCCAACTTCCACTAACTGCCTGGTTTTCCCGCCTCCAGGACTGTGAACTCCTCGGTGGGCGGAGCCAACCGCCTGGCCCACCCCCTGGTGTGGACTTCAGCTCCTGGAGGAAGGCAACAAGGCTTTCAGGTTTAGCTTTGGTGTACCTATCCGGGGTGTAGGGTGTGGTGATGTCATTACCTGTGACCCCTGGCTTGCCCAGGGCATCACAATAACATGGAAAGAGGGCTAACTAGTCTTTGGAAACAACGCCCCATCAACCAGTCAAGGCCCTAACTAGCATAGAGAAAGAGAGGTTTATAAGTTATTTTTTAAACATTCATATTAGTGAATAGCGTTATACAGGGCTGGCTAGGCAGGGAATTTGACTATACAGTTATGAATGATGCTGGAGGGCATAGGTGACCTGATATTTTAATAATTTCTGCACTAAATTTTATTAATTTATTATGATATATGCTATGACAAATTTAATAATTTCCTTCCATCAGTGTATATCAAGCCTCTCAGTACCTTGTCCTCCCAATGGACATTAATTACAGTGCTTTCTAATTATTCCATTTTCCTTGGCATCCAAGAAGAAATGATTTGTTTGATGAAGCTCTGGTTTCCTGGCGTGACATCACCATCACACAATGATTTTCCTGTTCGCGGTGACGTCGCTTACAGAGAGACTTTCCCCCTGAGCTCTGAATTCCAAAGCGATGAGCTTTCTGCTCTCACACCATGTTCCGTGCTGAATGTGGCTATTAGAGGCGATTCTGAAACATTTTAAAGGATCCCTTAAGGGCTTGAACAATCTTCATACCTTCACAGAAAGGCTTCCTTTAGCTAACATCAAGCAGGATCGTAGTGAGCTGCTCATTATAGCCATTTTGGAAATAGACTGAGTTTGTCAGTGAGACACCAGTGAAAAGATAAACAGGATTATGAGAAGTACATAAAGCCTAATAAAACTGCACAAACAAACTTTTTTCTTGTCCTTTCTGTGCCAAGTTAGATGTTGAGGCTTGTTTGTTACTTAAATGCACTCAGCTCTAAGCGAGTGAATAAAAGCTGAAGTTTCTCCACACCTGTGCGTATCTGATGCCATAAATCTTAATACTATAACAGTTTTACCACCAGACCAGAAATGCCATTGCTGGAAGCCATTCCACTCCTATGGAGAGATGCTTTCACTCGATCCAAAGGTGCTCAGGATGATGAATTGGTGTCTTCAAATTGACAGCTCTACATGTTATATATCTTCAAAGTGACCTTTGGTTTATGGCTTAAGAAATAACTTAAAATTAGTTTAAATGGTAACTCCCATCTTTCTTGCCCACTGGAATGGGGCCCCAGTACAACCTCCACTGTGCAGGGGAAGACAGTAAAGTATCTTAGAAGTCAGACTACCTGTCATGTCTCCACCAGAGTCCACTCCTGCGACTTCTGCTTCAATCACCAGGTGCCGCCGTATTCCTGGCATGGGCAGTGCTGGTGATAGGGGAGGAATCAGTACCAGAGGCTCTGGTGGGCGTAGGCACCGCCCATCCACTAAGCTGGGTTTCACTGGGACCTGCAGTACCACTGGCTGACCATGGTGCCGTGTGCCTTCCAGCTGAAGTTACCATCTTTCAGCCACGGCCAATGGGAAGGCACCACACCCTTCTTATTCCTCCTCTTGTCTGCTGGTCGCGGCCAGATATAGTCTTGCAGTATAATTCTGTGCCTCTGGTTCACATCTTGCTCTTGAACTTTGATCCCTATGTTTTTGACCTCTTTCTGTTCACTGATGACTCTCCTGCCTGCCGTGTTTTGTACTTCGCTGCCATCTCCGGTTTGACCTTAGTCTGATTTCCTGAATACGCTCTTGCCTGCCAATTTTGTCCCTTTTTTGTACCTCCTGGTTTTGACCCTGCCTAACGACCATTCTTCCCTGGATTGCAGCCTTCCATAGACAGCGATCACCTGGACCTTGTTGTAATTCCAGATCCCTGTACAGGGGTTAAAGGGTTTCAGGGTTCTCAGGATCCTGACTGGGTGGCTAGCCTCTAGTCTGTCCATGACAGTTTCCCTGAGTCTGTGGTCCCGGGCAGACATCACACCACCATAATCAGAATAGTGACCCCCATAATCACAATGTTATGGCAAATCATAGTGATATGTAACACTATACAAGATGGGAATTTCACTTTGAAAATAGTCAAAAAATATAATCAAATTATTAATTAGTCCTTGTCTACAATGAGGTTTGCAACTATCCTAAACTCACACCAGGGAAAACTGTATAAGAAATCAATTACCTAACAAGATGTTTTGCAGAACAGGATAAAACGTCTGGAAGCATTCTAGGAAACCACAGATGAAACATAAAACTCCATACATATTTTGCCTCTAGATGGAACTAAACACTGCTTCACAGGCAGGATCACCAGAACTACGGTAAAAATATCTAGTATCGAGAGTTACTGTGAAAACACATACTAGTAACTGCTTATTAAGCATTTTTCATAATATCTGGGGGCTGTATGTAGCCGCTGATCCTTCCCGATAACAACCCAGGGTGTAGCATGTAGCACAACAGTACAACAGAGAATAAAATCCTTTTTTACAGCACTGCTCAAGTGTCATTTCAGAATTAATTATATGTGGATAAATGTTTTATCATTGGAGTGACTTAAAGAGGACCAACCACAAGGATTTTGCTATATGAAGTAAAGGTATGGCACTAAGCTACTGAATCCAGCATACATATTGTAGAAAAATCCGATACTTAGTTGATGAAATATCTATAATCAAAGTTACAGAAATGCACTGCACTTTGATTGACAGGTGCAATGGGGCGGGGCTTTGTAGGTCGGGACTTTTGGCATTTATTCCTCCTCCGGCGTTCTCCAGGCATGCCCCCTTTTCTTTATTTGAATATTGTGCCATTATGCCATTGCTGTTGTTAGCAGCACCTGCGCATTGCCACAGGAATTATATCTTGATTAAAATGCTGCTGGTGTTCGCTCCATTATATTAAAGACACTGCTTTGAAAACTATGAGCGGCAGGGGAGTCTGCACAGTTTTGTTTTTTTTTACATCTACGCACACGCCGATGTCGCTCATAGTCTTCACAGCAGTGTCTTAAAAAAAATCGCGGACTCTGGCGCCATTTTAATGAAGACATAATTCCTGTGGCAATGAGCACGCACCACCAACAACAGCAATGGCGGCGCGGCACGAGATTCAAATACAGAAAAGGGCACCAGCAAGGAGGATGCCGGAGGAGGAATTAAGGCCAAGGACTCGACCCATCAACCATATTTCATCAACCAAGCATTCCATCTTTTTACAACAGGTAAGCCTGGATTCAGCATCTTACTGCCAGTATGGCACTGCCTTTACTCATATAGAAAACTCCTGGTGGTTGGTTCTCTTTAAAAAGAAATGAGGCTTCTCCCAGCTTAAATATTCATAATACTCATAATAGAACTTTCATCTGGGACTTAAAAAGAATTTGCTACCAGGTTTTTGACACCTAATCTGAGAGCAGCATAACATAGGGACAGATATCCTCATTCCATCGGTGTCACTGACTAGCTGCTTGATATAATTTTGATAAAAACAGTGTTTAATCAGCAGGAAATAATCACTAGAGGACTACTTTGCTTGCTGCCAAGTAGTCCAGCATATTAATGAGCTTGATTAACCCCCACCCCCATTACTGATTGACAGCATTCTGTGTACACTGTATATGAGCAGACAGCTGCCAATCAGTGATGTGTGTGGAGTTAAGCGGGCTTTACACGCTACAATATATCTTACGATGTGTCGGCGGGGTCACGTCGTAAGTGACGCACATCCGGCATCGTAAGTTATATTGTAGCGTGTGACAGCTACGTGCGATTGCGATTGAACGTTAAAACGTTCATCGCATGCACATCATTCAATTGCTAAAAATTGAAAGTGAGGTTGTTCAATGTTCCCGAGGTAGCACATATCGCAGTATGTGACACCCCGGGAACGATGAACAGATCTTACCTGCGTCCTGCGGCTCCCACCGGCAATGCGGAAGGAAGTGGGTGGGATGTTTACGTCCCGTTCAACTCCGCCCCTCCGCTTCTATTGGCCGGCTGCCGCGTGATGTCGATGTGACGCCGAACGTCCCTCCCACTCCAGGAAGTGGATGTTCGCCGCCCACATCGAGGTCGTATGGAAGGGTAAGTACGTGTGACGGCAAATAATCGTTTGTGCAACACGATCAACAAATTGAACGTGCCGCACATACGATGGGGGTGGTTACGATCGCATACGATATCGTATACTTAATTGTAAGGTGTAAAGCAGGCTTTATAGAGCTTCATATTCAAATATCTGCTAGATCTGCAATAGAGAAACATTGATTTTATCAAAATGACAGCACCAGCTCAGTAAGTGACACACTGCTGGAATCAGTGTCTCTATCTCTACATTATGCTGCTGTCAGATGGGAGAGTAAAAACCTGGTGACAGATTCCCCTTAATTAGAAGGTCCAGCTGGGAGAAAAAAAATGCACGCCACCAGTGTTCTCTGTCTCAATCATAAGTGTTTAGCCCATTGTTAAAATTCTAATAATAAGAAGAGATATAAACTAAGGGAAAAAAGAAAGGGAATGAAAGAGTACAACAAAACAAATTAAATAATAATTATATTATGAAATTAAGGTTGGAAAAAGAAGGATAGCCAAACAATGATAGCAAAAAAATAACATGAAAGTTCATCCCCAAAAATATATATTTCCTGTAAAGTGAGAGAAATGGTGGTGGGGGTAGAAAATACACAATAGATATATATTTAAATATCATCATTGTGTAAAAACTATACTTGGAAAAGCACAAAGAACAAACTAGCTGTAATATTCCAATATTAATATTTCTAATAAGAAGAATTCTCAGAAACATCTGAAATAAATAAACGCCTATTAAAACTTGACTTACAGCATGTCTGAAAATGTCCTGATGGAATTTTGTGTACTGGCATAATTAACCAATTATTTAGGGTGTTTCAGGGAGTGGTTACTTAATTTTGCCTTCCAGCTATTGTTTATGAAAATCATTTAACTCAAACCACTTTTTTCCATTAATTTATAACCCAGGGCTTAAACTAGAATTAATATGAAAGATGCTTTCGATGCTTCGGTTTTGGCTATATTTTAGGACCAGACTCAAATAATGTAAAGAAATGTTTCATTTTAGCTCAAATAATAGACACAACTGACCAAATACATACAATACACCAGCTGCATACCTTTAGTGCAAGTCATGACTGGAGGTTAACACACTAACAAACAAGATTTAATGACATACAGAAAAGGTGTACAAGGGCCAACAGCTAAATACTTAAAATGTTAACGCTCCATTTGGGTACAGAGGCCATGCATAGACTGTAAGAGCCAATAGAAGTAACATCCGTCAATTCAGCATCAAATTCCGAAAATATCGTTTTCATGGAGAACGAAAAAATGTGCAGTTCATAGTATCTTTAGTTTTTGTAAGACAAACCTAACAAAAATCTTGAAAACTTCATCAGTTAAAGGCAACGATTCAATAAAGGTTTTATACCCAAAAAATGTCGTAAGAGTTTTGAAAAGTTGTAAAATTGTGGCCAAACTACGAGTTGCACCAAAAGTTTTCAATTTTAATGCCAGTTTTTCCCGAGCTCCGCCAAAATAGGTGGACCTGTGTTGGATGAGGAATGGTTGAGGGTTTGCACATCTTCATATATCAGGAACTTCTGGCTCTACCAAGCTGGTCTTGATGACTTGGGGCTGTAGTCTTATCACGTGAACTGAGAAGTCGAAAAACTACAAGCTGGAGAAGATTTCCAACCAGACATTTTACTACTTAACAGCAGCTTTTTCATTTTATAAGAACATTAGGAAAGTTAAATGCTAACGAAATAATTCTTACACTTGAACGTACAGCCACATTTTGTCACAAAATTACAGCTAACAAATCCCTTGATATTTTGCACATATCAACTGAATTAGTTCAGGACTAGGAGCCATATTCCATAACTTCTTTTGATTTCATGCAGGAAGCCTCTCTGACCTGTTCTCTCCATTTTCTATATGAATTACTGTCTGTTAATAGAAAAGTCACTGCTGTTAGTAGAGTAACATCACTAGAATAGACTAGACGGTGGTCACTGAGACAGACAGTGATATCATATGGTTGACAGCTGCAGATTGGGAGATACCATATGGAGCAGACGTGAACTCATGCTGGAAAATGACTACTTCATGTTATTGTGTATGGCATCTTGTGTCTGTTATATACAACAAGTATTGCTTTATCACTGAACACTTTCATATTTTGTCCAGTTACCAATTGTACTTTCTACCCATTTCTTAAAAAATCATATTGAAATTGTGTAAATAGAGTGTCAACTAACACTAGGCAGAGATTTAATGATAAAAATTAGTGATGAGCGAGCATGCTTGTCACTACTCGGTACTCGCACGAGTATCGCTGTACTCGGGCTGCTCGGCGGGGACCGAGTAATCTCGCGATACTCGTGCTGTACTCGTGGTCTTCATTTCTGCATGTTGGCGCTCTTTTGAGAGCCAGCCCTCATGCAGGGATTGGCTGGCAGACCACTGCAATGCCACAGCCCTGTTAGTTGTGGAATTGCAGTGATTGGCCGGCCTGCACAGCGTGACCGAGCCTTTATATCGGCCGGCGCGCTGTGCTCTGCTCACAGCTATTCAGACATTCAGTGTAGGGAGAGTGTCGCTGATTCAGGGAAAGCTTTGCGGCCCTTTATAGTTAGTTCCGGAGCAGGGCTGCAAACAGTGTGACCAGAAGTCCTTCTCAGGACTATTCTAGTTGTATACAGGCAGGCAGGGTATAGCCAGGTCGGAGTACAGTAGCAGAGTCCTTCTCAGGACTATTGTTGCTATATACAGGCAGGGTATAGCCAGGTCGGAATACAGGCTAGTGACCAGAAGAGTCCTTGTCAGGACTATTGTAGCAGTATACAGGCAGGCAGGCAGGGTATATAGCCATTCCTAGTGGTGACCGTATACCAGCCTTCATCATATCTGGGGCTGGTGTACACAGTGTAAAACAGTCCAGATAGTGTCAGACTTCTCAGTAATTGTCGCTCCTAAAAACCAGTTAGGTTCTTATTGCGTCCGTGCTTGCATTTAAAAACAGCACGTGTGTGGCAGTCGGTGGCAGGGTACAGGTGCGCGTTTTGCACAAACTATTATATAACGCACAAGTCTAGTGTATAATACACGTCAGTCAGCAGTGTCTGATAGTGTCAGACTTCTCAGTAATTGTCGCTCCTAAAAACCAGTTAGGTTCTTATTGCGTCCGTGCTTGCATTTAAAAACAGCACGTGTGTGGCAGTCGGTGGCAGCGTACAGGTGCGCGTTTTGCACAAACTATTATATAACGCACAAGTCTAGTGTATAATACACGTCAGTCAGCAGTGTCTGATAGTGTCAGACTTCTCAGTAATTGTCGCTCCTAAAAACCAGTTAGGTTCTTATTGCGTCCGTGCTTGCATTTAAAAACAGCACGTGTGTGGCAGTCGGTGGCAGGGTACAGGTGCGCGTTTTGCACAAACTATTATATAACGCACAAGTCTAGTGTATAATACACGTCAGTCAGCAGTGTCTGATAGTGTCAGACTTCTCAGTAATTGTCGCTCCTAAAAACCAGTTAGGTTCTTATTGCGTCCGTGCTTGCATTTAAAAACAGCACGTGTGTGGCAGTCGGTGGCAGCGTACAGGTGCGCGTTTTGCACAAACTATTATATAACGCACAAGTCAAGTGTATAATACACGTCAGTCAGCAGTGTCTGATAGTGTCAGACTTCTCAGTAATTGTCGCTCCTAAAAACCAGTTAGGTTCTTATTGCGTCCGTGCTTGCATTTAAAAACAGCACGTGTGTGGCAGTCGGTGGCAGGGTACAGGTGCGCGTTTTGCACAAACTATTATATAACGCACAAGTCTAGTGTATAATACACGTCAGTCAGCAGTGTCTGATAGTGTCAGACTTCTCAGTAATTGTCGCTCCTAAAAACCAGTTAGGTTCTTATTGCGTCCGTGCTTGCATTTAAAAACAGCACGTGTGTGGCAGTCGGTGGCAGGGTACAGGTGCGCGTTTTGCACAAACTATTATATAACGCACAAGTCTAGTGTATAATACACGTCAGTCAGCAGTGTCTGATAGTGTCAGACTTCTCAGTAATTGTCGCTCCTAAAAACCAGTTAGGTTCTTATTGCGTCCGTGCTTGCATTTAAAAACAGCACGTGTGTGGCAGTCGGTGGCAGCGTACAGGTGCGCGTTTTGCACAAACTATTATATAACGCACAAGTCTAGTGTATAATACACGTCAGTCAGCAGTGTCTGATAGTGTCAGACTTCTCAGTATGTAATTGTCGCTCCTAAAAACCAGTTAGGTTCTTATTGCGTCCGTGCTTGCATTTAAAAACAGCACGTGTGTGGCAGTCGTTGGCAGCGTACAGGTGCGCGTTTTGCACAAACTATTATATAACGCACAAGTCTAGTGTATAATACACGTCAGTCAGCAGTGTCTGATAGTGTCAGACTTCTCAGTATGTAATTGTCGCTCCTAAAAACCAGTTAGGTTCTTATTGCGTCCGTGCTTGCATTTAAAAACAGCACGTGTGTGGCAGTCGGTGGCAGCGTCAGGCTCCATATTGTCCCTGGATAGAGACGTGCATGATGGCCTGTAAACATGAAGTGCCCATTGTAAGGAAGTGGGTCTATTGTAGTATAGCCCTTAGGCAGGGCAGCCAAAAATTGGGAGGCTCCATATTGTCCCTGGATAGAGATGTGCATGAGGGCCTCAAAACATTGTTCCCATTGCAAAGGAGCGGGTCTCCTGTCGTTGTAATGCCCATTCAGAAAGAATGGGCGAAAAAATTTACCACTGGGGGTATACCTGAAACAACGGCTTAACTATTGTAACGGTCACCATGATGGCGCATGAGGAGAAGGAGGAGCAGTCCAGCGATTAGCCAAAGTCCAGAAGTGTGTTACCATGGGTGAGTGGAGGTACATGGCAAATTCCCGTTACAAACTTTAAATTCCGCTGTAATTTGCTGTTGGTGTGTGTGGTGAAGTCTGGCCAAATCCAACCCTTGTTCATCTTGATCAGAGTCAGCCTGTCAGCATTTACAGTTGACAGGCGGGTGCGTTTATCTGTAATGATTCCACCTGCGGCACTAAAAACACGCTCTGACAAAACGCTAGCAGCAGGGCAGGCCAGGACTTCCAAGGCGTAGAGAGCCAATTCATGCCACGTGTCCAGCTTGGATACCCAATAATTGTAAGGCACAGAGGAATGTCGGAGTACAGTTGTTCGATCTGCAAGGCACTCCTTCAGCATCTGGGCAAACTTAGGATTTCTTGTGGCACTACCCCGCACCTCAGGGGCTGTGGTACGTGAGGGGCTGAGAAAACTGTCCCACATCTTAAAGACTGTTCCCCTACCTCTGGCGGATTGGACTTGTGCCTCTCTCGGCTGTACGCCTCGGTTGTCCACTGATTCATGACCTATGCCGCTAGCGTTTTGTGAGGGGAATGCTTTGCCTACTTCCGTGACTATGGCCTTCTGGAACTGCTGCATTTTGCATGACCTCTCCGCCTCGGGAATAAGAGACATAAAGTTCTCCTTTTAGCGTGGGTCTAACAGTGTTACCAACCAGTAATGATTGTCGGCCAAGATGTTCTTAACGCGAGGGTCACGAGACAGGCAGCTTACCATAAAGTCAGCCATGTGTGCCAGACTCTTAACAGCCATCACTTCAGTATCCTGACCAACACGATGACTGAACATGCTGTCCTCCTCCTCCTCCTCCTCATCATCTACCCTGTCCTCTGGCCAGCCACGCTGAACCGAGGATATGACTGCATGTCATATCCTCAATTTGGCCAGAGAGTTGCTCCATGTCTTCATCCTCCTCCTCGTCATAGTCCTCCACTGCACGTTGTGATGAGACGAGGCTGGGCTGTGTGTTATCATCACCCACACCCACTACTGTTTCTTGCTCAAACTCATCGCGCTCCGCCTGCAATGCATCATGGTTGTTTTTTGAGCAGAGACCATTTTAGAAGGCAGAGAAGCGGTATGGTGACGCTAATAATGTCGTCATCGCCGCTCACCATCTTGGTGGAGTCCTCAAAGTTTTGGCGGATGGTGCATAGGTCGGACATCCATCTCCACTCCTCAGGTGTTATGTGTGGAGTTTGACCCATTTCCCGACGGCTTAGGTGATGCAGGTACTCAACAACTGCCCTCTTCTGCTCACATATCCTGACCAACTTGTGCAGAGTTGAATTCCAACGCGTGGGGACATCACACACCAGTCTGTGTGCCGGAAGATGCAAACGGCGTCTTAAGCCGGCAAGGCCGGCTGAAGCAGTAGGTGACTTTCGAAAATGTGCAGACAGGCGGCGAACTTTTACCAGCAGATCAGACAGCTCTGAGTATGACTTTAGAAACCGCTGAACCACGAGGTTGAGCACATGGGCCACGCATGGAACATGTGTCAGCTGGCCTCGCCTCAAAGCCGCCACCAGGTTCCGGCCATTGTCACACACGACCTTTCCTGGCTTTAGGTTCAGAGTTGTGAGCCAGTGATCTGCCTGCTGTTTCAGAGCTGTCCACACCTCTTCTGCATTGTGGGGTTTGTCACCTATGCAGATTAGCTTCAGCACTGCCTGTTGCCGCTTCGCCGAGGCAGTGCTGCAGTGCTTCTGTGTCGCCCTGGACAAGCCAGGGGCCACAGAGCACAACACTTAAACACCCCACACTCCCTGCAGGCATATCATAGTCAAAACACAAAATCCTTGTTGCCTTCCCCAGGGGCTGTTGTCCACACCAGGGTGTGGAGCCAGGCGGTTGGTCTCCACCCACCGAGGAGGAGGGAAAACACAGGCAGTGAGAGTTAAGCTAAGGAAGTGGAAGGAGGAAAGTAGTAGAGAGGAGAAAAGTGACAGCAAAGAGCCTGAAGTTGGTCCGGGTGTGTGGCCCGGACAGGACAGCAAGGTTGGCAGGATGTGGTGACCGTCTGCAGTGGAGGCCGATTGGAGTCTGCCGTAAGGACCGTGGACGGGTGGTGACCCGGCCGTACCGGACCGGTATACAAAGAGAAGCCAGCACCATTGGCAGAGGACTTTCGGATCCCGGCAAGGCTTGGTGTCGCCGTGAATTTGACAAATCCGTTAGTGAAGGGAACCTCAGGGTTTCCAAACAGCCAAGTCCAGATAGAAGGCAACCGTACAACCGTGAAGGGGAGACACAGCCACCGCCAAGGGCAACCGTCTCCCAGGGCCAGCGCCTGTGGGCAAAAGGGGCTCCTCCGGCCCATATCCAGGTCGGGGAGCGGGTTACCGTTGGGAAACCATCACTACCAACACTTAACTTAGGTGCAGGGAGAGACAGTCATCACTAACCTGCAGGGAGGAACAACCGCAGCCGTCCGAGTGACCCGTCCATCCAGCCACTTGTTTAACCGTGAACTGTGTCATCATCATTGGGCTGAGTGAGTACCTCCGTGCCGTGCGGCACAGCGCTGCCCCTGCGACCCTGCACCTCATCAGGCCCCGCAACCCGCCTGTCATCCATGTCTACCCCATCACCAGGCCCCGGGACAACCAACCCCCCTACCCACGGAGGGGAGAAATAACAACAAAGCTGCTCCCTGTCACAGGCTCCCGGGATCCCCGTCCAGAGCAGCGGTGGTGTCCACACAATCACCACAACCGTGGGTGGCGTCACGGACAATATCCCCAAAACCCAAACCACCCCTTTTCACTCACGGGCGAGTAGCGCCGCTCGAGTCCCCGGGATCCGGCCATCGCTCGAGCCAACGAGCAGCAGCAGCCATAGAGCAGCGTCAGCCGGACCCGAGCAGTGGGAGAGCGCACCGTCCCCTCCTCCGCCCGCGACACTTCCAGCTTGGGACTGGTGTGGAGGGTAAAGTGGATCAGGATGCGCAGGAGGAGGAGGAGGCTGAGGAGCATGACATTCCGGAGCTGTAGAGTGTGTGTGAAACCCTGACTGAGGTAGGGCCTGCAAAACTTGGTGTGTGAAGGACGTGTTCCGTCCCTCGCTCAGACTGGGTCCCAGCTTGCACAATATTAACCCAGTGTGACGTCAACGAGATGTAGCGGCCTTGCCCACATGCACTTGTCCACGTGTCTGTGGTTAGGTGGACTTTGGCTGAAACAGCGTTGTTCAGGGCACGTGTGATGTTTTGTGACACGTGGTTATGCGGGGACGGCACACCGGGAGAAATAGTGGCGGCTGTGGACCGAGTAACGTGGGACAGCTGCCACCATCAGGTCGCGGAATGCTTCTGTCTCAACCAGCCTAAAAGGCAACATTTCCAGCGCAAGCAGTCGCGAAATGTTAGCATTTAGAACTGTGGCATGTGGGGTGTTGGCAGTGTATTTGCGCCTGCGTTCAAAGGTTTGCTGAATGGATAACTGAACGTTGCGCTGGGACAAGGACGTGCTTGATGATGGTGTTCTTTCTGCGTAGGCAACTGCAGGTGCAGGAGTGGAGGAGGCTTGTTCGCAGGCAGCATGGACAGGGGATTGGCTCGCATGCACAACCAGCGAAGACGTAGCAGTGACATCAGCAAGCACTGCTCCTCGACTCTGTTGTACTTCCCACAAAGTCGGGTGCTTGGCTGACATGTGCCTGATCATGCTGGTGGTGGTCAGGCTGCTAGTTTTGGTACCCCTGCTGATGCTGGCATGGCAGGTGTTGCAAATGGCCTTTTTAGAATCATCTGGAGCCAACTTAAAAAACTGCCAGTGTCAGAGTTCCGGGTTTTCCAGTTTTCTTTTGAAAGAGCTTGCCCTTTGTTAACATGGAGTTTTCTGTTCTGTTGCCCTACTTCCTGTCCATCTGTTTAAAAGCCGCCCCTAAAGCTTAGTCCAGTGCCTGAGTATACTGCTTCCTGTGTGCTCCTGCCCTGCTGCTTTTGGTTCCTGATTGTTATTCGGATCCTCTTGGAAAACAACTGACACCGACTCTGGACTTCATCTGGTATCATCTAGCTGTGCCCGGACTCCGTTTGCCGTCTTTGGTCGGCACTTCTGCCCGGTTCCTTCCGTTTAATACCACTCTGGACTCACATCACGTACGGACATTTTTGGACTTACCTATTGCCCTTTTGTGTCCCGGCTGCTGCGCATTTAGGGCTTCTGGGGTGATTGCCAGACAGTCCCTGTATAGGGGTTCGCTCTTGGTGGTCTCCCTGGGGGAGTCCGGTGCGCGGTCCCGGGAATTCCCTTTCGCTCCGTCCCTGGAAGGTATTTCCTGTATTTATGTTCTACTGTGTTTTTGTTCCGTTTATGTACATATTTGCTGGTTGCATATTATAAACGTCTTGCACCAAGAACTCGTCTCTGGTTGTCATTGCCCTAACGCAATCGAAATCCTCAATACATACAATAGTATTACAGCCAGACTCGGGAAGACCTAACATTTGTACAGGCACCTTGTGTCGTGTTGTTCCGGGGAACAGTTGCCTGACGTCTGCCTGGGGCCACCACTCTGCTTCTTACTGCCTGTTGTGATGCTACGCCTCCCTCCCCCTGTGCACTGCTGTCCTCGCTCTGCATATCCTCCTGCCTGGTTGGGTCAGTTACTGGATCATCCACCACGTCGTCTTCCTCTTCCGCACCCTGCTCCTCCTCCTGACTTCCTGACAATTGTGTCTCATCATCGTCCACCCCTTGTTGAGACACGTTGCCAACTTCGTGAGAACGTGGCTGCTCAAATATTTGGGCATCTGTACATACAATCTCGTCATGGCCCACTTCAACAGGAGCTGGCGAGAGGCCAGAATTTGTGAATGGAAACGTGAACGAACAGCTCTTCCGAGTGTACAAGTGTGGGATCAGTAATGTCCGTGGACGTGTACTCGGCCTGGTGGTAGGAAGGAGGATCAGGTTCTGAAATGTGCGGTGCAGTATCACGGCTACTGACACTTGACCGTGTGGAAGACAGAGTGTTTGTGGTGGTGCCAATCTGACTGGAAGCATTATCCGCTATCCAACTAACAACCTGTTGACACTGGTCTTGGTTCAAGAGCGGTGTACTGCTGCGGTCCCCAAGAATTTGGGACAGGACGTGCGAGCGACTAGATGTGGCCCTTTGTTGTGGCGAAATTAGAGCTTGCACACAACCTCGGTCTCTGCCTGCACCACCATCACGTCCACTTCCTTGTTCGTTGACAACGCCCTTGCGCATTTTGCAATGCTGTGCTGATGTGTATTATTCACTAGACTTGTGCGTTATATCCAAGTTTTTGCAAAACTCACACAAATGCAGCGGAAAGCTGCCACCAACAGGCACACACGTGCGTTTTTTAAATGCAAGTACGGAGGCTCTAAGAACCTAACAGGTCTCTATCCAGGGACAACGTGGAGCCTCCCAATTTTTGGCTGCCCTGCCTAAGGGCTATACTATAATACACCCACTTCCTTCCAATGGGCACTTCAGGTTTACAGGCCCTCATGCACGTCTCTATCCAGGGACAACGTGGAGCCTCCCAATTTTTGGCTGCCCTGCCTAAGGGCTATACTACAATAGACCCACTTCCTTCCAATGGGCACTTCAGGTTTACAGGCCCTCATGCACGTCTCTATCCAGGGACAACGTGGAGCCTCCCAATTTTTGGCTGCCCTGCCTAAGGGCTATACTATAATACACCCACTTCCTTCCAATGGGCACTTCAGGTTTACAGGCCCTCATGCACGTCTCTATCCAGGGACAACGTGGAGCCTCCCAATTTTTGGCTGCCCTGCCTAAGGGCTATACTATAATACACCCACTTCCTTCCAATGGGCACTTCAGGTTTACAGGCCCTCATGCACGTCTCTATCCAGGGACAACGTGGAGCCTCCCAATTTTTGGCTGCCCTGCCTAAGGGCTATACTACAATACACCCACTTCCTTCCAATGGGCACTTCAGGTTTACAGGCCCTCATGCACGTCTCTATCCAGGGACAACGTGGAGCCTCCCAATTTTTGGCTGCCCTGCCTAAGGGCTATACTACAATAGACCCACTTCCTTCCAATGGGCACTTCAGGTTTACAGGCCCTCATGCACGTCTCTATCCAGGGACAACGTGGAGCCTCCCAATTTTTGGCTGCCCTGCCTAAGGGCTATACTATAATACACCCACTTCCTTCCAATGGGCACTTCAGGTTTACAGGCCCTCATGCACGTCTCTATCCAGGGACAATGTGGAGCCTCCCAATTTTTGGCTGCCCTGCCTAAGGGCTATACTACAATACACCCACTTCCTTCCAATGGGCACTTCAGGTTTACAGGCCCTCATGCACGTCTCTATCCAGGGACAACGTGGAGCCTCCCAATTTTTGGCTGCCCTGCCTAAGGGCTATACTACAATAGACCCACTTCCTTCCAATGGGCACTTCAGGTTTACAGGCCCTCATGCACGTCTCTATCCAGGGACAACGTGGAGCCTCCCAATTTTTGGCTGCCCTGCCTAAGGGCTATACTATAATACACCCACTTCCTTCCAATGGGCACTTCAGGTTTACAGGCCCTCATGCACGTCTCTATCCAGGGACAACGTGGAGCCTCCCAATTTTTGGCTGCCCTGCCTAAGGGCTATACTACAATAGACCCACTTCCTTCCAATGGGCACTTCAGGTTTACAGGCCCTCATGCACGTCTGTATGCAGGGGCATTGGTGAACCTCACAATTTTGGACTGCCCTGGCAAAGGAAAATACTACAAAGACTCACTTCCTCAAAATGGGCACATTAGACTCAAGAGGCCTTCATGTACGTCTCTTCTCAGGGACATCGGAGTGCCACACAATGTTTTCACGTAAAATCTTTCATGTATTAATCTCAAAAAGTAACATACACCAGCTCTATCTCACTATTGCGTATGTGCCCTTAACATTTCTGCCATGAAAAATCATTTTGGGGTCATTTTGGAAGGTTTTCTGGTGAGTCCGTAAAAATGGCGTAAAACGCGGACAAAATTGTTCACAGCTGTGACTTTTCAGTGATAAATGCTTCAAGGGGTCTTCCCCATGCTGTTGCCATGTCATTTGAGCACTCTTCTGAGACTTTTGTGACATTTTTAGGGTTTCTCCATGCTGCCGGGGGGTCATTTCACAAAAATACTCGGGTCTCCCATAGGATAACATTGGGCTCGTTGCTCGGCCCGAGTACACGAGTATCTTGGGATGCTCGGCCCGAGCTTCGAGCACCCGAGCTTTTTAGTACTCGCTCATCACTAATAAAAATCAATGCAGAGGAACCAAACAAACTGGTCATCACGTAGAGACGTCAACCACTTAAATGCAGTTAGAACAAGCAGCATTTAACTGCTGTGCAGGACAAGTATAACATAGTTTTTCAGAAGTATGCAAGAGCACGTCTGAAGGAATGACAGTTACATGATCTTAAAGGTGGTGGGCATAATTTATAAGCTAAGAAACTGGTGACAGGTTCCCTTTAACTTCAAAAAAAGACGCATAAGAGGAGATCACATTTATATTTTTTATATAAATACATGTGTTGTTAATACAAAAGACTGGCACATGACTTATTCCTTCCAAAGGCAATACTAAGCACCAGGAGGCATACATTGCGAGTGGAACAGAGGTGATTCCGGCAGCTAAATAGGAAAGGGTTCTTTACAGTTAGAGCAGTCAGACTGTGGAATGCCCTACCACAAGAGGTAGTAATGGCAGATACTATAACCACTTATAATAAAGGGCTAGATGCTTTTCTCAAAACTAATGACATTGTGGGTTATAAATAATTGAGTGATAGAGATTGTATAACTGGTGAAGCAAAGGTTGAACCTGATGGTCTTAAGTCTTTTTTTCACCTATAAAATTCTGTAAATAACTCTACCTCAGTACAAGATGAATAAAAATAACTATGACATTTAACATATTTACTGAGAACCTCTATACATTGTATTTTTTTTCCAAGGTGAGATATGCCAAGTATTTGCACATTGGTCAAACCCAAGACCCATGAGAAGACAGCACCTATTTGGAGTATGTACTCATTATTTTATAGAAAGTTACTGCTTGGCTGAATAAGATGCCTTAGATACAGCTCAGTGCGGTTACTGCCTCCCATTGAAGAGACCCAACTCGTTAGGTAGTTTAATTTTGAAGGCAAAGCTTCATCGTTACAATATAAATAAATAATATGTAATATATATATATATATATATATATATATATATATATATATATATATATATATAGACAGCACAGTATCCCCCCTGAGCTGCATGTAAGCCATATATGGAAACTCATTCAGCCAGCTAATATTTTGCACAGTACGAGGGGCAAAAAAAACCCCAAAACATGGAAGTCTACTCATGTGTCTATTTTTTTTGTTGCTGTCTGATATGAGCTACTTTATATATTATTTTGCCATGAATCATTGGTTTGGAAATAAGTTTCCATACCAAGAGAGTCTTTTCAATAGGAATCAGTATCCCCCTAAAGTGATATATACACTCAACGCAGCAAAATACCCAAGTATGGCTTTCTTACAATGCTGCCTGAAATAAATGTTGTCTTATTAATGGGGATGAAGCTGGCATCTAGACCTCAATAAGATTTGTCCAAGCCTGTAATACTAACTCTAAATTTTAGAAATAATTTTCTAGTATTCAGAACAGGGAATCCAATGATAACTATTTTAATACTGTAAAACACTGGATTAATACAACTGATTGCTCTAAAGATGCCTGAGTGACATTACATACTGAAGGTAATGCTAAAGTCACCACACAAGGTAAATAGCGTGGTAACCACCCAAAGAGAAATATTTCCAGTTGACATTTATACATTCCATGATACACTTCAAAGAAAATACCTAAAAAGGATATCTAAGAATAAGCGGGTCGCTTCATAAGCCAGAGGACTTTTTCCCTGTGTTGACCTCTTTGGTTTTGCAGGGAACAGAGACCAGCGCTTAATTCACAAAGTTTATCCACAAGCGTTACATAAGAAAGCAGAGAGAAGTTCAGCTGCCAACAGCAATACATCCTCCCTGGCTGGCACAGACCAAAGGAAATATACAAAGAGTATACTGTGCATATGTTAGCGTCAACAAGCCATTAACACAACATCAAACTATGCTGGAAGCAAAAATGTGCCAACGCAATACACACCTGCAGGCAACTGGCTAGTAACACCATTGCATCCTAGATATGTACAAATAATTATGCAGCACAGTTTTTACATTTTTCTGTTTAATAGCTATAGATATTCATACTGTATTTTGCTCCCCTGTATTGGGCACTGTAAACCAAACACAAAAAGCATAACGTAGACAAATATCTAATTTATTTTTCTCAATATTATACCAAGTATTAAGCCTGTTTTACACGAGTCGATCTATCGTGCGATAGCACGAGCGATCATACCCGCCCCCGTCGTTTTTGCGTCACTGGCAAATCGCTGCCCGTGGCGCACAATCTCGTTTAACTCCCGTCACACGCACTTACATTCCAGACGACCTCACTGTGGGCGACGAACGTCCACTTCCTGAAGTGGGAGGGACGTTCGTCGTCACAGCGAAGTCACACGGCAGCCGGCCAATAGAAGCAGAGGGGCGGAGATGAGCGGGATGTAAACATCCCGCCCACCTCCTTCCTTCCATTAAGCCGGCGGGTGCCATGGGACGCAGGTACGCTGTGTTCATCGTTCCCGTGGTGTCACACGGAGCAACGTGTGATGCCACGGAAACGATGAACAACCTGCACCCATGAAAATAAACGATTTAATGAAAATTAACGACGAGTACACGACTCACGATTTGTGAGCGATACTGCGTCGCTCAGAGGTGTCACACGAGACAACGTCGTGCGCTATGCTGGATGTGCGTCACGAAAACCGTGACCCCGACGACATATTGCACAATATATCGTCTCGTGAAAAGCCCACATTAGGCTTAAAGAGAATCAGTCAAGATGTCAGAAGTGTCCAGTGTTTGTTCCTTTCTTATTCCTGCTACCTCACTGAGTATTTCACTTTTTTCTATCTTAAAATCCACCATACGGTTCCAGAGATATTGGCTGTTTTATTAGTATGCTCATTTTTATGGTCTTTATAAAGGGGGAAAAATGTAGAGCAAGTTGCAAGTAGGGCTGCGCAAAAGTCTGGATCAGCACAGTTTCAAAGATGTCTGGGTGCCGGACCCAAACGCAGGATTCCAGGTGCAGGATCTGGATTCGGCACTGAGGAAATTAAAGGGAAAATAGGAAAACAATACTTACCGAGACTTGGTGTCATGATGGCAAACTGCTTCCGGGTCGCATATTCACTTCCTGTACTTTGCAATAGGCTCATCGCATACAGACAGCTTTCCGTGCTTTCCCCGCTCACCGGCTGTCTTGTTGTCTGTGATTGGTTGTAGGCATACACACCCCAGCCTGTGACAGCGTCTGCCTGCAGTCATCACTCATTGCTACACTCACAGCTGGCGGTCGTGCTCTATGGCTGCTAGCTGTGACATGTAACAGAGCTGGATGTGGCATGGGACCTCGTGTGGATTACGCAGGACCTGCACGGTGTTGGGGGTTAATAAAGTGATGAAGGAGGGTTTATTTTTATATTTTGTTCCAAATAAAGGATTTTTCTCTGTTTCTGTGTTTTTTTACTGTCATGTACAGGTAAGTGATGCAGGTATCTCATAGACGCCTGTGCCATTGATAATCTAGGGTTTAGTAGCAGCTGTGCGGTTATTAATTGCTCATTACCCCAATTGCCACCACACCAGGGCAACGGGAAGAGCCGGTAAAGCACCGGAATTGCCACATCTAATAGGTGCGGCAATACCGGGCGGCTGCGGGCTGAGAATACCAGCCCCCAGCTGGCTTTATCTTGGCTGGAGATCAAAACTAGGGGGGACTGCACGTTGTTTTTTTAATTATTTATTTAAATAAAAAAAAAGCTGCATGCAGTTTCTCTTAGGCCGGAGTCACATTTGTGAGGGACTCGCGCAAGTCTGACATCGCATTACCAGCACAGCCGCACACTCTTTTGACAGGAGTGCGCCGCATGTGTTTCTAGAAACATGTGACACCCTTGCAAAACCAGGTAGTCACAGATAGGCCCCTACACAACACCATCCCTCACTTAGGAAACACACAGCCAACCTAAAACCCTAGTCACCTCCCCCTTAGGGAAAGATAGACACACCAGTGGGCGGGACCAGGCGGTTGGACATGCCCACCCAGGGGTCTAGACAGCCCGGGGCAGGAAAGCAAGTAGTCTAGTTTGTAGTTCAGTTTGGAGAGGAGTGTGGGCTGGAGCTAAGTGTAGCTCCAGCAGAGAAAGTTCAAGTTGAACGGTGCCAGGGTAATAGCCCTGGTACCTTGGCTAGGAGGCAGACGGTGGTCTCCGTCAGCAGGAGACGGGAAGACAGCTCAGCAGAACCGAGGTGGACCGGGACAGGGTTGTAGCCCGCCGGTACCGACACGGGGAACTGACCTGGAAACCAGAGCACAAAGGGGGTACTCGGACCCTGAAGCCAGGACCGGAAACCAGCGGCCTGTTTAATTAACCGATTGAGGCCAGGACTAGAGGTCCTGTCCCACTCAAAGTCCCTCATAGAAGACAACAGCCCACCGATAGGGATAAGAGGTCACCGCCAGGGCCCATAGATCCCACAGGCCAGCGTCTGCAGGCACGGCTCCTCAGGCCACATCCAGCCGGGAGCGGACTCGTGAGTTCCAGACTAGGAGTCCACCTTACACAAAGACAGTGCAGAGGAAAAGGATAGAGACCACCAGCCCGGGTGGGGGATCCGAATGCAACCGGCTGCGGCACCGGCAACCAGCACCTTGGTTTACCAGAGACTCGTGTGATTTATTGACTGTGAGTAATCAAGCATCCCCTTGACGTCGCTATACCCTGCACAGAAACACTGGGTCCCGGGGCAATCGTCCCTACCCACTGAGGGGGTTAACATCCAGCTGCCGCTACATCTCCACTGGGTGCCCCATAACTGCAGCGGTGGTGTCCCAACTCATCACACACCGTGGGTGGCGTCACGAACTTAATACGGCCTAGCCCGTACATCTACTTCCCCCCCATTTTATTCGGCGTGTCTGCAAGACCCCTGAGTCCGGAGACCCTCGAGCCACCCCCTTGGGAGTTCCGGATCCGAGTAGTGGCGGCTGCTGGCACGGGGGTGGCACATACATGCACGCTCATGTTCAGAGAGTGGCAGGCCGTGCCGGGTGATATCATGCCAGACTCGCACGAGTCTGAAATTGCATCACCCGGCACAGCCGCACACTCTTTACACAGGAGCGGGCCACATGTGTTACTGTCAACCTGGACGCTCACCATACTGACTCGCAGACACTTGCACTTGAGCAGTGATCCGCCAGTCCCGTTTTTTGCGAGTCCGAGTAGCTCTAAACACAACCTAACAGCACGCCCTCAGAGAATACTGTGAGCTCTACCCACTTGTAAATACCATCAAAATTAGCAATTATTAAAAAGGCCCATATCTGTGGAAAATTGAAAATGAAAGAAAAAACCCAGAATACTTAGGGGAGCAGCAAGAATAAAATAAGACCTTGTGACATGTCTTCTTTAAACCTTAATGTTTCTTATTGCATATACCTTGATAAACAGCAAACAGCAGCTCCTATGAAATAGCCAGCTATGTTCTACAAAATCTATTATAACTAGCTAGTAAACATATCTTTACTAACCACAATAGCACTTAAAGAAGCTTTCCACTTCTTTTACATTGATGGCCTATTCTTAAGCGGGCTTTACACGAAGCGACATCGCTAGCATCAGCTAGCGATATCGAGCGCGATAGCAACCGCCCCCGTCGTACGTGCGATATTGTGTGATCGCTGCCGCAGCGAACACTATTGCTACAGCAGCGTCACACGCACATACCTGCTCTGCGATGTCGCTCTGGCTGGCAAACCACCTTTCTAAGGGGGCAGTTCGTGCGGCGTCACAGCGACGTCACACGGCAGCCGTCCAATAGAAGCGGAGGGGTGGAGATGAGCGGGACGTAACATCCCGCCCACCTCCTTCCTTCTACATTGCCGGTGGAGGCAGGTAAGGAGATGTTCCTCGCTCCTGCGGTGTCACACATAGCGATGTTTGCTGCCGCAGGAACGAGGAACAACATCGCTAATAAGCATTAAACGATTTTTTGTTTCAGGATGACCTCTCCGCGGCAAACGATTTTGACCGCTTTTGCGATCGTTTAAGGACGCTCAAAAGTGTCACACGCTGCAATCTCGTTAATGAAGCCGGATGTGCGTCACAAACACCGTGACCCCGACGATAATTCATTAACGATATCATAGCGTGTAAAGCCCGCTTTAGGCTAGGTCGGACTCCTGCAGCCCCAACAATCAGGTGGTCTCGCTGCTGGCGGCAGCAGGCAGGCGGAAATGCTCAGTTCCAAAGCTGCTCCGTCTTCTTATAGTGGCCGCGGCCGGGTACTGTACATCCACCTCCCATTCAAATAAATAAGGGGTGGATGTGCCATACACGGCTGCGACCGCTAATCATTGGCTGGGCCAGACCCCGGTCTAATGTAAAAGTAGTGGATAAACTCTTTAACAGCAAATAGGCAACAACCCACATGGAGCAGGAGCCGGGGGATGTGACTGTGTTACTAAGCATATGTGACCACCCCTATAATATCTACTAGATGGACATTCTTAGAAGGTATAAAACAACATCTAATGCCCAGAGTATTTAAACATAATATCTACACACAGATTTTTTTTTTCATTAATTAAACTGTAAAAATGTTATATTTTGCTGGATGTGATACAATTGATTACTATTTATCTGTGAGACAACCCCTTTATAAGTTTATGATAAACCAACATTATTTTTCTCTAATCAATTATGTGGTGGTAATTAAGTTCCAAGAAATCTGATGACAACTATAGCTCTGCTATATACAGTCATATGAAAAAGTTTGGGCACCCCTATTAATGTTAACCTTTTTTCTTTATAACAAATTGGGTTTTTTCAACAGCTATTTCTGTTTCATATATCTAATAACTGATGGACTGAGTAATATTTCTGGATTGAAATGAGGTTTATTGTACTAACTGAAAATGTGCAATCCGCATTTAAACATAATTTAACCGGTGCAAAAGTATGGGCACCCTTATCAATTTCTTGAATTGAACACTCCTAACTACTTTTTGCTGACTTACTAAAGCACTAAATTGTTTTTGTAACCTCATTGAGCTTTGAACTTCATAGGCAGGTGTATCCAATCATGAGAAACGGTATTTAAGGTGGCCACTTGCAAGTTGTTCTCCTATTTGAATCTCCTATGAAGAGTGGCATCATGGGCTCCTCAAAACAACTCTCAAATGATCTGAAAACAAAGATTATTCAACATAGTCGTTCAGGGGAATGATACAAAAAGTTGTCTCAGAGATTTAAACTGTCAGTTTCCACTGTGAGGAACATAGTAAGGAAATGGAAGAACACAGGTACAGTTCTTGTTAAGCCCAGAAGTGGCAGGCCAAGAAAAATATCATAAAGGCAGAAAAGAAGAATGGTGAGAACAGTCAAGGACAATTCACAGACCACCTCCAAAGACCTGCAGCTTCATCTTGCTGCAGATGGTGTCAATGTGCATCGGTCAACAACACAGCGCACGTTGCACAAGGAGAAGCTGTATGGGAGAGTGATGCGAAATAAGTCGTTTCTGCAAGCACGCCACAAACAGAGTCGCCTGAGGTATGCAAAAGCACATTTGGACAAACCAGTTACATTTTGGAAGAAGGTCCTGTGGATTGATTAAACAAAGATTGAGTTGTTTGGTCATACAAAAAGGCGTTATGCATGGAGGCAAAAAAACACGGCATTCCAAGAAAAGCACTTGCTACCCACAGTAAAATTTGGTGGAGGTTCCATCATGCTTTGGGGCTGTGTGGCCAATGCTGGCACCGGGAATCTTGTTAAACTTGAGGGTCCCATGGATTCAACTCAGTATCAGCAGATTCTTGACAATAATGTGCAAGAATCAGTGATGAAGTTGAAGTTACGCAGGGGATGGATATTTCAGCAAGACAATGATCCAAAACACCGCTCCAAATCTACTCAGGCATTCATGCAGAGGAACAATTACAATGTTCTGGAATGGCCATCCCAGTCCCCAGACCTGAATATCATTGAAAATCTGTGGAATGATTTGAAGCGTGCTGTCCATGCTCGGCGACCATCAAACTTAACTGAACTATTGTTTTGTAAACAGGAATGGTCAAATATACCTTCATCCAGGATCCAGGAACTCATTAAAAGCTACAGGAAGCGACTAGAAGCTGTTATTTTTGCAAACGGAGGTTCTACAAAATATTAATGTCACTTTTATGTTGAGGTGCCCATACTTTTGCACCGGTCAAATTTTGTTTAAATGTGGATTGCACATTTTCTGTTAGTACAATAAACCTATTTCAATCCAGAAATATTACTCAGTCCATCAGTTATTAGATATATGAAACTGAAATAGCTGTTGCAAAAACCCAAATTGTTATAAAGAAAAAAGGTTAACATTAATAGGGGTGCCCAAACTTTTTCATATGACTGTATGTGGTGGCTACATGTGATGAGCTAGTAGGGTTTTAAAGGGAACCTGTTATGTCGTTTTTGGATATTAAACTACCCCCGATGAGTTTTAAATTATACAATGTGTATCACTAACATGGTTTTCTAAAAAAAAAATCCATGTATTTATCTTAAAAAAGAGTTTATGTGCTTAGGTAAAATCAGTTGGGTGGGCCTTTTGCAGGGAATCAGTCTTGTCACTCATTTGAAGCAAATTCTTGTTTTAATTTATTCACGCCCCCTGTAGTGTAATTGATTTTACACAGGTCCTTTACCAGAAATTCTCTGCTGAGCTCCACCCATTACAGTCTCATGATCGTGACATCATACAGGTCCTGCCTGCACTGACCATTTGTTCAATGCTAAGCTCAGCTGGTCTATACAGGACCTGTGTGATGTCACGAACAAGTGACTAGTGGGCAGAACTCAGCATTGGACAAATGGTCTAAGCAGACAGGACCTGTGTGATGTCGCAATCATGTGACCATAATGGGCGGATCTCAGCAGAGAAGTACTGGTAAAGGACCTGTGTATAATCAGTTACACTGCAGTGGGTGTGACTAAGTTCAAAAAATAATTTTGCTTGAACGTGAGGGACATGACCGATTCCCAGCAAAAGGCCGCCCTTATGACTAAAAACAAAGGGCTATACTGGTTTTACCTAAGCATAAAAAGTTTTTTAAGGTAAATATGGTACATGGAATGTTTTGTTTTTTTTTTTTTTATTTTTTTTATTTTTTAGAAAACCATGTCACTGATGCACATTGCATCATTTAAAACACATTAGGGGCAGTTTAGTATCAACCGACATGACAGGTTCCCTTTAAGAATTTTGTTACACCCAAAACCAACCTTCAGCGCTCGTGTTTAATGTTCCTGAATTTGTACTTGATCTTTAGACTTTCAGTCCCACGTGTACTGCTTACTTTTTTTTCTGTCCATATTTGTGTTCTGCCTTTGCACTTTAGAAATTTACATAAAAGGATCTTTCAGATTCTCAGGATCCTTAGGTGAGAGCAGCTAAGTTAGTGTCAATATCAACAAAATGCGGTCTCCTTATATACACGCCTTTCGCTTCCAGAGAAAATATAAATATTTTCCCCGGTAAACACTGAGCGCAGCAAATCTTCTGTAAAGCGCTCTGATGTTTCATAAATGCTGAGTCTGACAGCTGAGCTGCAAATAGTACCTGCTAAAAAAGAAAACAAGCTACGGAGACCAAGGGAGAGAAAAATACCTTCAAAGCATAGCACTAAACAACTCCAAAAATGTGCTGTGCCCAGACCTGATTGACTTAACAGAGTCACTGATGGTAAGATGTGAATGGCTTATTGAGGAACAGTTGGACGGATGAATGCGGGGTGGATAGTACAGGCATCCTTTCATACCTACTGATGGCACAGAAGACCTCTTTTTATTTAGTATGCCTGTGAATTTAGAGTCTATAATAATGTTGAAAGGGAATTAAAATGTGGCACTCACCAATGGTTTTGTGACAAACATTTGTAACCAACTCACAGGTTCTTTGAAGGATACACCAAAAATTGGTCTTATTTAATGAAATGTATTTAGCATATGACTAAATTTATATTAAAATGTCTTTAAAATAGTTGTTTACCTAATTGTCCCATTTTCCTTAACTCCAATAGATCTCAGTGGATAGGGACATGCTCAAACATGGCCACCTCTCAATTTAAGTCTATGGGGGCATCACATGCACACAATTGGTAAAAAGCAGTCACAGGTCCTAGAGGTAGAACTTACATCTATGAAACAGGAAGGACAAGAAGGATATACTGATTAAACATTAGGAATACCTTTCTGACAGTGAGAGCAGCTGTAGTAGGAGAGAAAAGGCGCAATAGGGTCTTACCCGATTACGGAGACCCATCTGTCTCAGGGAAGGAGACAGATGGGTCTCCGAAACGCGTTGGAATTATCTAAATAAAAGAAAAATATTCATTTACATCCTTGCTCGTGGTTTCCTAGTGCGGTTTTTAAACCCGTTTTTCCTCCAGTCTACACTTTGATATCCTTGACAGTGAGAGCAGTCAGAGTGTGGAACAGGCTACCACGGGAGGTGGTGAGCTCTCCATCAATGGAAATTTTCAAGTGGAAACTGAATTAACATATACAGCTCTGGCAAAAATTAAGAGACCACTGCAAAGTGTTATAAAAATCAGCTTCTCTACATGTCGATTCCAGTGTCAGTTGAATTCCAACCAGAGTACACCTCATTCTACTGGCCAGGAGTGGCATAATGTCACCCGAAAGCAGTGTGACAGACTGGTGGAAAGCAGCCAAGACGCATGAAAGCTTGGATTAAAAATCATGGTTATTCCACAAAAAAATTGATTTCTGAACTCTTCCTGAGTTAAAACATTTGTATTATTGTTTCTAAATGATTATGAACTTGTTTTCTTTGCATTATTTGAGGTCTGAAAGCAATGCATTGTTTTTGTTATTTTGACCATTTCTCATTTTCAGAAAATAAATACAAAATTTATTGCTTGGAAATTCGGAGACATGTTGTCAGTAGTTTATAGAATAAGAACACAATTGACATTTTACTCAAAAATATACCTATAAAGAGAAAAATCAGAATAACTGAAAATTTTACAGTGGTCTCTTAATTTTTGCCAAAGCTGTAGCTGGGATGATTTAGAAAATCCTGCACTTGCTGAAGGCTGAATTCGATGGCCCTTGAGGTCCCTTCTAACTTTACCATTCTATGATTCTAACATTAAGGCCCTATGCGCACACTGCGTTTTTTGCTGTAAATTTGCCGCAGTTTTTGCTGCAGAAAAGGTGTGTTTTTTGTTCACAACCTTTCTGCAGTCCTTCCCCAGCAAAATGTATGGGAAATCCAAAATGCTGTCCGCATATTGCGTTTTTTCCCTATAGGTTTGCTGCAGAATTTCTGAAGCTTTTCTACAGCAAAAAAAGAAGTAGCATGTCACTTCTTTTCCACAGGTACCTGCGGTTTTACCATAGATAATGGTAAAAAAAAACGCAGGGAACAGCTCGCAGAAAATGGCACCAAAACCGCAGAAAAAACGCACCAAAAACGCAACAAAGGAAAAAAGGCATGAAAATTTGGGTACATGTTTAGTGCGGTTTTTGCCACGGGTGCAGAATTCTGCCAGAGGGTGCGGAATTTTCTGAAGAAACATCCATTTCCCAGTGCGTACAGACCCTAAATGTTCAAGATGGAAATATGATGTGATGGGTTTCACATGTAAAAGGTGATTGTTCCAGACAATTTTTGAAATTGGTTTTCGATAGACATGAAAAAGAGAGGTTCCTGCTACCTTTCAAAGTAAATATATTTCCAAAGGTGCTATTGGCACGAATTTCTCACCAGATGTCAGTAACAACCCATCCAATTCAACAAAGGTAAAGAAATCAAACCATTGTTCATAAATTTAGTGATGTGTAATAATCAGAAATAACACAGGGAAAATTAAATGAACATGCTTACTGAAATTTATTTAATACTTGAACAAAAGCCTTTGTTAGTGATGACACCTTCACAATGCCTCTTGAATGGAAAAACTGTTTGCATGCATTGCTCAGGTGTGATATTGGTCCATTCTTCCACACAAATACTCATCAAATCCTTCAATAAACTCTGAGTTTTAGTTTCTTCCATACATTTTCTATTGGATTCAGGTCAGGTGATTGGCTGAACCCATCATTGCAGCTTTATTTTCTTTGTCTGAAATCAATCTAAAGATTCATGTGTGTTTGGGATTATTGTCTTGCAAAATGTCCACTCTTATTTCATCTTCATCATGATGGTAGATGGTAGTAGATATTTATCAAGAATGTCTTTGTACATTTGTAAATTCATCCTTCTTTCAATTATATGAAGCTTGCCAGTGCGGTGCTAAAAAAACAGCCCCCCACATGATGTTCCCACCTCTATACTTCACTGTTGGTATGGTGTTTTGGGGGTGATATGCAGTGCGTTTTGGCCTCCAAACATGGTGTGTATTATGTTATCTAAAGAATTAAATTTTGGTCTCATCTGACCAGATTATATTCTTTTAATATTACACAGGTTTGTCTAAATGTTGTTGAGCAATCTTTAAATGCTCTTGAGCATACTTTTTCTTCAGCAATGGAGTCTTGTGTGGGGAGTGAGCATACAAGCCATGGAGGTTGAGTGCATTACTTATTGTTTGTTGTTTTCTTTTAAACAATTATACCAGCTTATTCCAGGCTTTATATAGCTCTCCACAGGTGGTTCTTAGCTCTTGGACAACTCTTCTGATAATTAATTGCATTACTCTGTCTGAAATCTTGTGGGGAGCACCTGGTTGTGGCCGGTTTATGGTGAAATGATGTTCTTTCCACTTGTGGATTATGACCCCAACAATGCTCACTGAAAACTTCAGTAATATAGAAATTATTCTGTAACCAATGTCATCAGTATGTTTTGTAACAATAAGGTTGCGAAGATCTTGAGGCAGCTCACTGGTTTTACTCATCATGAGATGTTTCTTGTGTGGCACATTGGAAATGAGACACCTTTTTATAATCCATCAGTTGAACCAGTGATAGATTGTGGGAACTGGAATGACACAAAGCGCAGATAGGGTCTTACTCGGGAGTATATGCATGGATGGATGGATGGAGAGATTCCAGCTGCAGCAGCCCTTATAGCAGATGAACACGATCATTATGCAAATTAAAGGGTTAACACTAGTGATGAGCGAGTATGCTTGTTACTACTCGGTACTCGCACAAGTATCACTGTACTCGGGCTACTCGGCGGGTGCCGAGTAATTTCACGATACTCGTGCTGTACTCGTGGTCTTCATCCCTGCATGTTGGCGCTCTTTTGAGAGCCAGCCCTCATGCAGGGATTGGCTGGCAGACCACTGCAATGCCACAGCCCTGTTACTTGTGGAATTGCAGTGATTGGCCGGCCCGCACAGCGTGACCGAGCCTTTATACCGGCGGGCGCGCTGTGCTCTGCACACAGCCATCTCATATTCCCTGCTTTCCCCGCCCACAGGCGCCTATGATTGGTTGCAGTGAGACACGCCCCCACGCTGAGTGACAGGTGTCTCACTGCACCCAATCACAGCAGCCAGTGGGCGTGTCTATACTGTGCAGTAAAATAAATAAATAAATAATTAAAAAAAACGGCATGCGGTCCCCCCAATTTTAATACCAGCCAGATAAAGCCATACGGCTGAAGGCTGGTATTCTCAGGATGGGGAGCCCCACGTTATGGGGAGCCCCCCAGCCTAACAATATCAGTCAGCAGCCGCCCAGAATTGCCGCATATATTAGATGCGACAGTTCTGGGACTGTACCCGGCTCTTCCCGATTTACCCTAGTGCGTTGGCAAATCGGGGTAATAAGGAGTAAATCCTAGATTAATCATGTCAGGCGTCTCCCCGAGAAACCATGATTAATCTGTAAATTACAGTTAAAAAACACACACACCTGAAAAATCCTTTATTAGAAATAAAAAACAATAACAAAGTCCCTCATCACCAATTTATTAACCCCGACAAAGCCTCCATGTCCGGCGTACTCCACAGTCCTCCAGCGTCGCGTCCAGCTCTGCTGCATGCAGGTGACAGGATCTGCAGAATACACCGCCGCTCCGGTCAGCTTCACACAGCAACTGAGGTGAGTAGCGTGATCAGCTGCTGTCAGTCAGGTAACTCACGGCCACCGCTGGATCCAGCGGTGGCCGCGATTAACCTCAGTGACAGCTCAGCTGATCGCTATACTCACCTCAGTTGCTGCATGGAGCTGACCGGAGCGGCGGTGAGTAGCGCGATCAGCTGAGCTGTCACTGAGGTTACCCGCGGCCACCGCTGCATCCACCGCTGGATCCAGGTAACCTCAGTGACAGCTCAGCTGATCGCGATACTCACCTCAGTTGCTGCATGGAGCTGACCGGTGCGGCGGTGAGTAGCGCGATCAGCTGAGCTGTCACTGAGGTTACCCGCGGCCACCGCTGCATCCACCGCTAGATCCAGGTAACCTCAGTGACAGCTCAGCTGATTGCGCGGCTGTCTTCAGTTGCTGTGTGAAGCTGACAGGAGCGGCGGTGTATTCTGCAGCTCCTGTCACCTTCATGCAGCACAGCTGGATGCGACGCTGGAGGACTGTGGAGTACGCCGGACATAGAGGGTTTGTCGGGGTTAATAAATTGGTGATGAGGGACTTTGTTAGTGTTTTTTATTTCTAATAAAGGATTTTTCGGGTGTGTGTGTTTTTTAACTGTAATTTACAGATTAATCATGGAAGGAATCTCGGGGAGACGCCTGACATGATTACTCTAGGATTTAGTGGCAGCTATGGGCTGCCATTAACTCCTTATTACCCCGATTTGCCAACGCACTAGGGTAAATCGAGAAGAGCCGGGTACAGTCCCAGAACTGTCGCATCTAATGTATGCGGCAATTCTGGGCGGCTGCTGACTGATATTGTTAGGCTGGGGGGCTCCCCATAACGTGGAGCTCCCCATCCTGAGAATACCAGCCTTCAGCCGTATGGCTTTATCTGGCTGGTATTAAAATTGGGGGGACCGCACGCCATTTTTTTTAATTATTTAATTATTTATTTCACTGCACAGTATACACACACCCACCGGCTGCTGTGATTGGGTCCAGTGAGACACCTGTCACTCAGCGTGGGGGCGTGTCTCACTGCAACCAATCATAGGCGCCGAAAAGCAGGAAAGCAGGGAATACGAGATTGTTTAATGAGCGGCCGGCTTTTTCAAAAGAGGAAAAGCCGCCGGAGTTTAGTGAACAGCTGTGCAGCGCCGCGGCAGTGATCGGGGAACGGTAAGTAAGAGAGAGGGGGAGAATGACCGAAAGACTGTGAGAGGGGGACAGACAAGACAGAGAGAGACCGACAGAGCGAGACCGACCGACGGGAGTTAGAATGAAAAAAAAAATGACCGACATCGCTAGTAAAAAGCACAAAACGTGCGTTTTGGACATCGGAGTGCCACACAATGTTTTACGTAAAATCTTTCATGTAATCTCAAAAAGTAACATACACCAGCTCTATCTCACTATTGGGTATGTGCCCTTAACATTTCCGCCATGAAAATTTATTTTGGTGTCATTTTGGAAGGTTTTCTGGTGAGTCCGTAAAAATGGCGTAAAACTCGGACAAAATTGTTCACAGCTGTGACTTTTGAGTGATAAATGCTTCAAGGGGTCTTCCCCATGCTGTTGCCATGTCATTTGAGCACTCTTCTGAGACTTTTGTGACATTTTTAGGGTTTCTACATGCTGCCGGGGGTCATTTCAGAAAAATACTCGGGTCTCCCAAAGGGTAACATTGGGCTCGGTGCTCGGGCCGAGTACACGAGTATCTTGGGATGCTCGGCCCGAGCCTCGAGCACCCGAGCTTTTTGGTACTCGCTCATCACTAGTTAACACTGTTCTGCCATTCAGGAAAAAACTTCAAAGGTTCATGGAAAAGCAAAAGTGATTTTAATGCTACTTGTTTTTGAGCAGAACAGCTTCTTCTTCAGAAATAAATCATAGATGTTTCCTTGTGTCATTTCTCAGTATTACACATCACTAAATATATGGACATCCATGATTAGATTTCTTTGACTGTGTAGATTGGAGGAGTTGTTACCAGTATCTTGGGAGACATTCATGTCAATCACACCTTATGAAATATATTTACTTAGAAAATTGGTGAAGTGTTCAATACTTAATCTCCCTCACTGTACATAAGAATGCATAACTGTGTTGTAACACTAAGGGGTACTTTGCACACTACGATATCACAGGTGCGATGTCGGTGGGGTCAAATCGAAAGTGACGCACATCCAGCGTTGCTGTCGATATCGTAGTGTGCAAATCCCTTATGATACAATTAACGAGCGCAAAAGCGTCATTATCGTATCATCGGTGTAGTGTCCGACATGTTCATAATGCCGCTGCAGCGACGGTACGATGTTGTTCCTCGTTCCCCTGCGGCAGCACACATCGCTGTGTGAGAAGCCGCAGGAGCGAGGAACATCAGCTTACCTGCATCACCGCGGATCACGCCGGCTATGTGGAAGGATGAAGGTGGGCGGGATGTTTACGTCCCGCTTATCTCCGCCCCTCCGCTTCTATTGGCTGCCTGCCGTATGACGCCGCTATGACGCCACACGACCCGCCCCTTAGTAAGGAGGCGGTTCGCCGGCCAGAGCGATGTCGCAGGGCAGGTGAGTGCATGTGAAGCTGCCGTAGCGACAATGTTCGCTATGGCAGCCATCACAAGATATCGCAGCTGCGACGGGGGCGGGGACTATCGCACTCGGCATCGCAAGCATCGGCTTGTGATGTCGTAGTGTGCAAAGTACCCCTAAAGATATGAGCGAACTATATTTTCTGTTACATTTTCCTTTGTATGTGGCCTAGATTTTGAAAGTATAGACAAAATAAAAAATGTTAGTAAAAATAGCTTAACTAACAAGCCTTACTTGTAGAATTCTGGAAAGTTACAATGGTCAATGAGCTGGCTTGTGTTTCCACCCAGAAATGTATTTTCTGGATTTTGACATGAGTCTGCTAAAATCAGCTAAATAGCCAAAAATAATACAAAACAATGAATGGAATTCCAGGTTTCCTTCTGCTACTGGCCCAATAAGAAGGTTGAAAATTAGAAACTAAGGCAGCCTGAGAAATGAGCATTAGAGGAGACTGTGGTATTGTTACAATAATGTTACATTGATTTTGGGAATCAATAGAATATTTACAAACAGCAAGTCATTATTTAGTAATCTTAGGCTATGTGCGCAAGTTGCATCTTTGTGTGACCACAAAGATGTACGTTTTTGCATCTTGTAGTGACCACAAAAATGCATGCTTTTGGCTCCAAAAAAATGCATCCGCGGCAAAAACACTACATCTAAACTTGACTGCCCATTGTGACCTCCATGCAGCAACTGAAGTCAGCTATGCGATCAGCAGTGATGTCACTTAGGTGATTTGCGGTCACAGGTGCAGCTATACTTGTTTGTTTTAATGTTTTGTTTATTGAAGCAAGAAATAAGAATACAAATTCAACAGAAATCACAGTCTTAACCAATATTATTGCAACTGTATTGTAATCTTCCCATCTCATTTTTATAACTCAGACTACTTGTGAATTGTCTGAGCTTAACCAGATAATAAACTTAGCCGTCCGGCTTTTGGGGAAGTCCGCTCCAGATTGATTAGCCTGGTTTCTGGATTAACATGAAATAATTTTTAACAGTAAATACCATAAGAATTAAGAGTAGGAGGGGAAGCTAGAATCTAGAAGAGCGAAGTTATATCGCATGAAATTCAGTTAAGGGATTAGAGGTAATAGGTTCAAGAGACAAAGAAAGAAGGGGAAGAGATAGGAAAGTAAGAAGAAAGGAGAGAATGTTGGTCTTGGGTCCACTCATCTGGTGGTTGGTATGATCTGACTTCTATCCTTCATCTCATTGGAGGGGGGGGTAGGGTGACTCACATTTCCCTATGTTGCCGTCTGCGAAGTAACCACTGAAAATTGGGGCTTTGACTTATAGGCCTGCCAAGCCTTCCAAGTCTGGTGGAGAGAGAGCACATTCTGACGTGAAAGGGCTGAAAGTTCTTCGACATGATATAATTGATCTAACTTCAGCAAGAGCTGCGTAAGGGTGGGAATTTTCGTTGTGCGCCACAATTGGGCAATGAGAAGTTTACAGGCTGAGCCTACAAATGTCGCTAGTTTCGAAGTAGCTTTATCTTTAGGCCACATTGGGAAGTTCAGAAGCATTTGTCTAGGGTCCAGGACCCCCTTTTTGCCTGTGAGGTCAAATATTAACTGTGATGCTGTCCGCCAGAAGGTCTGGATAATCGGGCATTCCCACCACACATGTAAATATGTTCCCTTGTCCCTCTCGCATCGCCAGCATTGGTCCGAGGTGGAAGAGCTCCACGTACTAGACGAGGTGGGGACAATGTACCATCTCGCAATCACTTTGAAAGAATTCTCTTGAACTCTCACACAACACGACGGGCCGTGTGAAGCATTATAAATTTGGCTCGTCTGAAGATCGGTGAATGTGGTTTTCAGGTCCCTTTCCCATCTTAGTATATACGCTCTCTTCACCACCAGTTTTTTTGTAAGCAGGGTATGGTACAGATTAGAAAGAACTTTCCTGGGAGCCCGGGTTTGCATGCAGAAAGATTCAAATGTAGTTAAAGGTCTGTCGAGATGGGCGTGGGGTAATAGTGGGTGGATCACATGTTTTAATTTCGTATGATGGAGAAATGTGAGCCTAGCGAGGAGAGGATTCATACCCATCTCCTGTTTAGATATCAAAGAGCCATCCACCAGAAGATCAGCTAACGGAACCTTCACATTGGTCAGGAATGTGGCCTTCGTGGACGCAGGTTGATTGACATCAGCGTCTAATATGTCTGAAACTTGGGTTAGAGGGGAAAGAGGTGGGGCCAATATCTCTCTATTTTCCCTCCATTTGTGCATAAGGGTTCTCGTTAGTTCATTCGTAATGGTTCTTTTATCTTTCTGGTTAGTAGGGGAGAGTAACATAGCTCGTAGAGGGGCGGGGGCTAAGTATTCTTCTATAGATATCCACAATTTACTCGGTGGGCGTCTGATCCAGTCTACCGTTCTGGTTAGCACGGCGGCTTGGTAATATAACGATATATTGGGTAAACCCATGCCCCCTTTGTCTTTTGGCAGGTTCAATATTTGAAAATTGATTCTTGGTTTATGTTTATTCCAGACGTAGTTGGAGATTAAAGAGTTGCATTGAGAAAGAAAAGCTGTGGGAATTGGTATGGGTAACATTTGAAAGAGGTAGATAAACTTAGGGAGTATAATGCTTTTAATTAAGTTTTTCCGGCCCATCCACGAAAGAAAGGGAGCCTTCCACGAGGCTAAGTGTGCGGTAAGATTAGGAAGAAGGGGTTTGTAGTTGAGGTCAAACAAGGACTTAAAGGTTTTCCCTAATTTAATGCCTAGGTATGTTATGTGGCTATTTGGCCACCGAAAAGGAAACGCGTTTTGGAGAGACTTTATAACTTTACTGGCGATATTAATGCTTAATGCTTCTGATTTAGATAGGTTAATTTTGAAGTTAGACCAGTGGCTGTATTCCTCTAGTACTTTCATAAAGGCAGGGAAGCCCCTTTCCGGCCTGGACATTACCACCAACAAGTCGTCGGCAAAGGCGGCAGACTTGTGGTGAACTCCCTGCAGGCTGAACCCCTCAATTTCCCGATCCTGCTGGATGGAAGTTAGCAGTGGCTCCATGGCCATGACAAAGAGTAGGGGGGATAAGGGGCATCCCTGTCTTGTGCCATTTTTAATGTCTAGGGGGTCGGTGAGAGTATTATTTATCTTAATCCTGGCCAAGGGGAATGTGTACATCTGCATGATTGCGTGCAAGATATCTGGTGGGAAATTGAAGGCCTCCAGCGTCCCCTGCAAGAAGGTCCAGTCCACCCTATCAAACGCTTTCTCAGCGTCTGTTCCCAGCAGCACCAGAGGCAGCTTATGGGTCCTGGCATGTTGCATTAAGTTTATTACTCTAAGCGCGTTATCCTTCCCCTCTCTACCTCTAATAAACCCCGTTTGCTCAGGGGAGATGAGATCTGGGAGGATATCCGCCACTCGGTTAGCAATTAAGCTAGCATATATCTTTAGGTCCAAATTCAGGAGCGAGATGGGCCTATAGTTTCCACAACACTCCGGATCTTTCCCGTCTTTGTGTATTAATGTGATATGTGCCTCAAGTGCTTGCCTGGGTATGGGATCGCCGTGTAGTAAAGCGTTGCATGATGCTAAGAGATGTTCCCCCAGAATGTCAAAAAAATTTTTATAATAGATAATGGGAAGGCCATCTGGACCTGGAGCCTTCCCCACGGGGCTCCTGGATAGGATGGACTGAACCTCCGCACGAGAGAATGGTTTTCCTAAGGTCGCCTGCTGCATTTTAGAGAGTTTCGGGAGATTTAACTTAGCCAGGTAGTTTTGTATACCACATTTCCTCCTGTCCCTTTCCGTAGCCGACTCCTCTGGCCGAATTTGATATAAATTTTTATAAAAACGAAGGAATTCGTCCGAGATTTGGGAATAGTCTTGCGTACGATGACCCTGTGGATTTTTAATTGCATGTATAAAAGTGCGAGCCTGTCTTTTTTTTATCAAGGACATCATAAGTTTAAAGGCTTTATCCCCATGAAGGAACATACGATTCCTCCAACCGAGATAAAATTTAGCCGACTGTTTATTGAGCATATCCCTAAGTTCCACACGTTTCGCAGTCAGTTGTTCTAACGTCTGCTGGGATAGGGACTTTTTATGCTGAGCCTCCAGCGTGGCAATTTCAGTGTACAGAGTCTGCAAGAATGATTTCCTCTTCTTGTTGAGATATGAGGAAATGGAGATCAACTCTCCCCTAATGACCGTCTTATGTGCTTCCCACAACATTGGGGCCGCCATATCTTGAGTCTTGTTCTCTGCAAAATAATTACGGAGACAATCAGATATGCGTTTCTTATTTTCTTCCGAGGAGAGAATTGATTCATTCAATCTCCACGTGCGGTGAAGCCAATACGGCCTCAGGAGTGAGAAACTGACTGAGACATAAGCATGATCGGAGTAAGGGGATGATTGTATCTCTGAGTCCTTGACATTAGGTAGTAGATGCCTGGGTAGAAAAATGTAGTCTAGTCTGTGATATGATTTATGGGGATTAGAGAAGAATGTAAAATCTTTAGTTGTGGGGTGTTGGTAACGCCATACATCTATCAAAGAAAGGGCAAGGAGAGAGCATTTAATCCGAGATAGGTCCCTTAAAGAGAGGTGACTTTTTTGTAGTGGTGTCCACTTTGGGTTCCAAAGCCACATTAAAATCACCGCACAATATTGGAGTACCTTCTGAAAAAATGCGGAATATTTTGAGTGTGGACATCAACCAACGAATCTGTCTGACGTTTGGGGCATACACATTCCCTAGGGTTACCATAGAGCCGGCTAGAATACCCTTAACGAAAATGAACCGACCCTCTGGGTCGATAGCGACATCTTGAGCTAAGAAGGGTATATCTTTAGCCAGGGCTATGGAAACCCCTCTAGAACCTTTACGTGGGGATGGGGCATGGAACCAGGTGTTGTAGTATGCTTTGTTAAAACTTGGGATTTTGCCTTCGCGGAAATGCGTTTCTTGGAAAAATATCATGTCTGCGTGTTTTTTTTTTAGGCTATGTAGAGTCTGTGACCTTTGTATGGGGGAATTTAACCCATGTGCATTGAGGCTTATCGGCGTAAATACCTTATGATGTAATGCCATGGTAATACAGGCAGGAGGACATTCTGTTCTTTTTCCACCGGGATGAATGGACCAGACCTATGACCAATAGAAGAGAGGAAGAGATAGAAAGAGCAAGGGGTAGAGAGAGGTTCAAAAGAGGACAGGGTATTAGTATCAACATTTTCAACTATTTGCAATTCAAACAAGTAAGAGTGTGCATCAAGAGGGAGCAATAGGTGCAAAACCCCTATAATAACTTCATGTTTTAACTAGCATTATCAGTTGTGAGCAACAACAGACCCATTCAAAGGCCCCTTCAGGGGGGCTCGCCCTCAGAGTTCATTTGGAGCTTCTTCGCCGCTTTGCGTCTGGATCTGTGGGTCTTTGGGGTGAGGCTATGCCATGGTGCCGGATCCGGAAGCATGTGTAGTGTAGAAGCCGATCGATGGATTTCCAGCTCTGGGTACTTCTCCAGCGTGATCCCCAAATCTTCACAAATCCGCCTTATCTCCGCAGAAGTTTTGGCTTGGTAGTGTTTTCCATCAGCAGATATAGCAATGCCAAATGGATATAACCAGCGGTACTGAAACTGGCGTTGGCGTAACACTGTTGTGAAGGGTTGTAGCAATCTCCGTTTGGTCAGAGTGGTGGAAGCAAGGTCCTGGAAAATCAAAATCTTAGAGCCTTCATGACTTATAGACTCCGCTTCTCTGGCTCTTTTGAGAATAAGTTCCTTAATTCGGTAATCCAGGAAGCGGCATATGACATCCCTTGGTGGTTCCCCTTGTTTGGGTCGGGGTCTCAAAGATCTGTGAGCTCGTATCAGTTCCATTGTCGGAGCAGGGTCAGAGTCCACCAGGTCAGAGAAAATGCCCTGTAGGGTCGGTATCAAAGCTTCATTTGCTACCGATTCTGGAAGTCCCTTTATTCTGAGATTGTTTCGCCTTTCTCTGTTTTCATGGTCTTCCAGAATGGCATGGATTTGATTGATATTGTCCTCTTGTTGGCGAAGGCAGGAGATGACAGTGTTGGAAGTGGAGGTTATTGTTGCTTGGGCCGCTTCCAGGGTTTCTACTCTGTGTCCAATTTGGCCGATTTCTTGTTTGATATCTGATAGCTCCCTTGCCACCGGTTCCAGCGCATTTTTGAGAATCCATTTTATAAAGGATCTTGAGATGGGGAGACTCTTGCTATTATCAGCACCTTCAGTGTCACTTTCATCGTCATCCATATCTTGTATATCATTAGTAGACGTGCTCTGGGGGCTGTCTGTTTTAGCATCAGCTGCATGTAGGTGTTTTTTGAGAAACTTATCTACATCAGCCTGGGTAGTGGACTTAACTGGTCTGGGCAGAGAACTGGCACGTGCGTTGCCGATTTTTACCATGTTAAAGTCAGACATACGTGGTTTTATGCTTAAGTGGGTGAATGGTAGGGGTTAGGCCACTCCGCTCCCTCCAGGTAGTACAGATTTTAGTACATTTCACTCCCTCCAAGAGGGGTAAGGAGGCGAGAAGAAAGTGTCTCTATGCTAGAGGTACTTCTGTATGACCCCTCTCTATATCATCTCCGTCCCTGGGCCTCTCTTGCAGCCTCGGTGCTTGCAATGGTGTATGGAGCTGTATCTTAATGAAGTTTTCCTGCCGCTGGCCAGGTTGCCAGGCTGTGGGGGCCCCAAACCCGAGCCGACAGAACACCCTATAATGTGAAGGGGCACAGAGCAACCCCCCACGGTTCTTAATGTCCTTGGGTTATTTTGAGAAGGGGTACCCCAGGACCGGGTCTGTTCACCTTCCACCTGGCAGAGTCCCAGTGTAGGGGGACTTTATCTGGCGTCTGCCCCTCAGCACTGGCCCCTACTCCCCCTGTGACTCCACACTCAGCAGCGATGGCGGCCGCTGAGCCACGCGGGGGGGCAATGGAGGGGGGCGCCGGGGTGCCGGGTGCCCGCAGCTGGGCCCGAAAGTCACAGCAGGCCGGACTCGGAGCTTCGGAGCGGGAGAGGAGCAGGCGTGTAGCCGGACGCTGGAGGATGTCTCACTCACCGCCAGGCCGTCACCCAGGTACTGCAGAGTTCTCCCGAAGTGCCGCTCCCAGCCGCCGCGAGATCTCACGCTGCGTCCCAGGAGCTCCACGCGGCCTCTCCAGAAAACCGCGCGGCTCGCCGATCTCTCACCTCAGACCCTCCTACCGACAGGCCGGTGAGTACCGGGGCTCTCCGTCTCCACAGGTCTTCCGGCTTGCTCCGGCGGCCCGCGCGGTCTCAGCTCCGTCCACCTTCCTCGGGGCTGGGCAGCTGTGAAGCTAAAATGGCGGCGGCGGCTCTTCTCTCGTTTTAACCCGGAGTGTCGGGCCAGTCCGGACCAGGGAGAGGGGAGATGGGGGACGTCAGGCCTTCTGATTTCGTTCCGTTCCTTCTGAGCCCCCTGGTGGGCTCTGTCTTTCCACCGGCGTGTGCCTCCGTTACTCTGGGGCCGCGCTTCTCTGGCCTTGTCACCCCCAATGCCCTGTAAGGCCACAGTTATGGATGAGTTTTAGGATGTGTTCTTGTGGGTGCAGCCGAGAAATGAGGGTCTCTCCTCTCTTGTGGCGTTCTGGGGACCTGGATGGGGGAGCCAGATGGGTGTGTTGCCCGTCGGGGAGCAGGATGCCTGTGGATAGATCAGGAGCTCCCACATCCACGTCTGCCCCTGACAGCGGCCATTTTGGACTCCAGGTGCAGCTATACTTAATGTGCTAACCTGAGTGACATCATTCCTGTTCGCATGGCTCACTTCAGTCACTGCATGGAGCTCACAGTGGTCAGACATGTTCTATGGCGCTCGCTGTGAGCCCCAGATGTAGCAGAGGTGGAAGTGTCGTGGGACTTCTTGTGGATTAGGTTGGACCTGCAAGGGTGTTTTTGGGGTTAATAAAGTGGTAAAAGAGGGTGTTTTTTGTCTTTTATTTCAAATAAAGGATTTTTTGGGTGTATGCGTTTATTTACTTTCACTTTCAGATTAATGATTGGGGTGTCTCATAGATGCCTGCCATCCAGGGGTGTAATTACCTCAGTCGTCGAAATCGCCACTGCGACCGGGTTCGGCAGGGTAAGGGGCCCGGTGCCCGCCCTGCAGAGAAGCAGCCGGCTCCTCTTTATGTGAAAGGAGCTGCGTTGTTAAGTGACAGACCATGCGGCCGCTATGGGGTCCATGAGTCAGGGGGGCTTGGTGCCAGCAGTGGCACTAGGCCCCCCTCGCCCGTGGGCACTCACCCGTCATTGAACACAGCAGTGATGAAGGATTGAGTGGAGAGCTCCTCTCCATCCTTCATCATTCTCCCCCTGTGCTTTCCCAATGCTCTGCTATACATCTTTCGCTCAGCACCTAGCTTTTCCATGCTCTGATATCATGGGAAAGCCAGGTGCTGATGGAAAAGATGTATATCAGAGCATGGGAAAGCTGAATGCTGAGGGAAAGATGTATAGCAGAGAATGGGGAGGGTGCGTGCTGAGGATAAGATGGATATCAGAAAATAGGAAAGCTAGGTGCTGATAGAAAGAGGGATTTCAGACCATAGGAAACATGAGTGCTAAGGGAAAGAACTAAGTGTCAGCGACACTATCCTGTACCCTGAGAGTCGGCGTCATTAACCCGTACCCCGAGAGTCAGTGTATGGTTGGGGGGGCCCAGATCCAAACTTTGCACCGGTGCCCATCAAATTCTAGTTACGCCACTGCTGCCATCACTAATCTAGGACTTAGTGGCTGCTGTGGGCTGGCATTATCTCCCTCATTTCCCCGATGGCCACTGCACTTGGGCAATTGCAAAGAGCCAGGTAAAATGCCAGGACTGTCGCATCTAATGGATACGCCATTTCTGGGGAGCTTCTGGGTGATATTTTTAGGCTCGGGAGTACCCAATAACCATGGGTATTCCCAGCTTAATACCAGCTCCCAGCCATTAGGAGCCATTTTTTTATTTATTTATTTCACTGTACGATATAGACCTGCCCACCGGTGTCTGTGATTGGAAGCCTCAGACACGCTATGTCAGCATAGGAGTTTGTCTGACTGCAACCAATCAAGCATTGAATATGTATGAGATTAATGAGCGGCCTGGGAAGAAGAATGAGAGGCCACGGGAGCAGTGTGACAGCCGTCCCAGTGACTGGGTAATTATGAAGCGCTTGCTCCTACCCCTTCTCTGGTCCTTATAGCGTTTATATGGGGACCAGAATCTGGCCAGATACCAGGGATCAATCCCATGCCGACCCAAGTCAGCGGGGGATTGATCTGCCAGTCCTCCGAAATGCAAGGACAAAATGTAAAAAGAATTGATATGCTGCATCTTTGTGGTCACCACAAATATGCAGCCAAAAAAACTGCATCGTACGCACAGCAAAAATAAAATCTCATTGCTGGGAAAGGAAATGCATGAAGTTTTGGGACTAAAACTGTACCCATATAAAGCAGAAAACGCGAGAAAAAAAACCGCAGCATGCGAATAAGGCCGTAAAGTAAACTTAAGAAGTGAGCAGTTATACATGTTGAAGCTGCTACAGAAAATGAGTGCACTTGTATATACACTTATCAGCCATAACCTAAAATCCACTAACTAGAGAGAAGAATAACACTATCTTGCTACCATGTCGGCACCTTTAAAGAAGTGAGCTATAGAAATAATGAATTCAACAGTCGCTTCTGACGATTTTTCTGCCAAAAAAATCAACTTCAAGTGTAAAGGTCCAGTCACACTAAGCAACTTACCAGCGATCCCAACAACGATAGGGATCGCTGGTAAGTTGCTAGGAGGTTGCTGGTGAGCTGTCACACTGCGATGCTCCAGCGATCCCACCAGCAACCTGACCTGGCAGGGATCGCTGGAGCGTGGCTACACGAGTTGCTGGTGAGCTCACCAGCAACCAGTGACCAGCCCCCAGTCTCCTAGTTACAGCACACATCAGGTTAATTAACCCGATGTGTGCTGCAGCTAAATGTGCACAGAGCAGGGAGCAGCGCACACTGAGCGCTGGCTCCTTGCTCTCCTAGTTACAGCACACATCGGGTTAATTGCCTGATGTGTGCTGCAGCTATCTGTGCACAGAGCAGGAGCCGGCAGCACAGGCAGTGAGAGCGGAGGAGGCTGGTATCAAAGGTAAATATCGGGTAACCAAGGACAGGGCTTCTTGGTTACCCGATGTTTACATTAGTTACCAGCCTCAGCAGAAGCTGGCTCCCTGCTCACTGCACATTAGTTGTTGCTGTCTCGCTGTCACACACAGCGATCTGTGCTTCACAGCGGGACAGCAACAACTAAAAAATGGCCCAGGACATTCAGCAACAACCAACGACCTCACAGCAGGGGCCAGGTTGTTGCTGGATGTCACACACAGCAACATCGCTAGCAACGTCACAAAAGTTGTTCGTTACCAGCGATGTTGCTAGCGATGTTGCTTAGTGTGACGGGGCCTTAAGGATCTGAATGACATAGAGAAGAGCCCAATATCAGATGCTTCTGGTATACAGTGGTAAGTACCTAACAGTGGTCCAAGGAAGGGCAATGTGTGACGAGACAATAGGGACTTAGACATTTAAAGCTGTATGCCCATAATGAGCTTTTATCGTGTTATTCACACTGAGAGGTTTTGCTGTGTCAAAAATGCAGCGTTTCACAGTTCAAGCATGTCCACGGTGCTTATTTTTTATGTTGCGTAAATTCACCTGTGGTGCGTTTTTTCAATCCACAGCATGTCAATTTCTCTTGCGGGAACTCTGAATTTAATCTGTGGAATTTCCTAATAGACACATAATATGCAGAAAATCTGAGCGTAAAAAAACCCACATACATTTTAGTGCGTTAATGTAGTGTAAATGCATGAAAAACGCGTGTGGTCTGCACCTCTGAATTTCAACATCAGGAAGTTTTAAAAACAAAGCAGCTTTACTTAAAGCATGACATACAAAACACAGACAAAAAATGTAGAGTCAAAAACGCGATAAAAACACAGGGTCAAAAACGCAATAAAAAACCTCAAGTAAACTAAGGTGCAGGAATTCCACAGTGTCAAACCTGAACAAACACTGATCGTGGGAACATAGCCTAAAGGGAACTTATCATGTAAAAAACTTTATTAACCTTTAGGATAATTATGTTCTGTGATCATTCCTCCCATATCATCCTTAGACTTTCAGTCATGGGATGGTGCAGGCACGGCTTCAGTCACTGTAACCACAGCCCTGGCGCTATCTGACATCCGGCTCTATTCATGAGCTGGCTGTCAGTCAGTGCCAGGTGTGCAGTTACAGCTGCCACTCACTATGTAAGACCAGTGGGTGAAGCCGCATCGGCGCCTCTATGACTAGAAGCCTGAGGCTGAAGGAAGAAATAAAGTTTGTTTCCTCCCAGCAGCGGAACTCCACCACCAACGCATGTTTTTTGGTGAATTTTTCTGCCAGAAGGTGTCAATTTCATGCAGTAAATTTCTGCAGCAAATCTGCACCATGAGCACATAGCCTAAAATTTAAAGGATTTGCAACTAATGTCTTGGTGCAGGAAATCTTGAGAGGTCTTCTGGAGTACAGGGACAGATCAAAGCTCTTTTAGCTGGAGCATCTGCAGAGTTTAAGGTCACATACGTATTTATCGTACATACATTGCATATCTCCTGATTTTGTAACTCTTCAGTTGACTTCTGGTGAATATCTTCACAAACTTGACAATAGTAAGAGAAGCCATATTTGTTGTCACCTGTAAATCTTTTTTTTAAGAAACTGACAGCCACCATTATTTCTTATTTATAACAATGTGACTGGTATCTAAAAATATAACAAAAATGGCATTTTTTACAAACATGGACAAAAGGAAAAATGCAAAAATCTCACTGGAAAGGAAATCAGACGTATCAAACGTTAACATGACACTTAACTCGTTACATCCCATGAGCAAAACTTAACTTGACATTTAACAGCACAAACCATTGAACCTGTCAAGTTACAGTTTGCTGCATTACGGTAGTTAACATTTCATGATAAGTTAACGCTTGCACCACCTATTCTGCCTTGGAAGAAGGTGATGAATTTCTAGGAAACAGCTATGTTTAAGCCCTCTAGGCCTTTTCCAAGCGGTACATGTCGGATGAAACCTAGATTTCCTAGAAGACTGGAGATGCTGGACACATTTTAACTCTTCTAACAGACTAAATAATATGCTATTGTATTGTAACATGTAGCAAGGATTTGCTTAGCTAACACCTTACTCCTTAAGTGATTTCATCTGTCTGTCATGTCTTTCATTTTTTATTGCAAACACATTGTACACATAGCCTTGATGCGACTGCGGTTTATAACGCCTGGTTTCTAGCTCTGCTCACAAGTAACAGCTTTAAAATGTCTTTCGTCAAACAAACGAGAGATGAACGCGGTTCCCTGTCTGACAGGTCACATCTGGTTAGATCTGATTGAGCTATCATGCTGTAAACTAGAGACTGTGTCAGCACTCAGCTAAAGGGTCTTTCCATTTGAAAGAGCTGGAGGGCAAGCAAACATGTAATCGACAGGATTCTTCTCTAAACAAAGGCTGGAGTGGAAAATCAAGAGAAGAATTCAGGCATTCGAAGAATATACAAAAAAATGCATTCATTTAACCTTCTGTATATGTCAAATAAAATGTTTTATCCTCCTACACATCTTTTGTAGGCTTTGTATGCACATTATATTTTATTGACGGCCTTTACGCATCATATGGAGAAGAAATGTACAGTCTAATGCTATGAAAAGTCTTCTATAGTCTCATTGGGATTCATAGCATTAGTTGCAAACCAATATATAGAAATTGATTTACATGTCTGAGCCTCAACCCATGAGATAGACTTCACCCCAAGGTGGACTTTTGGGCTCTGTCATGTAATGTGCCACTTCAGCGTTTTTTTTATTTCACCCTTGGAATGCTGCTTTAAGTCCCCTGCCCCCAGTCTTATACTCACCTTCCAGCAGCTTCATCTTCTATTGCCGCCGCTCCATTCAGTCTCTAGCAATTTATGACCTACTGGCAGCTCCAATGTTTCTTGGAGCGTGCCGGAGATCACAACTCAATACAACTCTATGAGAGCCTTGTTCTGACTCTCATAGAGAAGCATTGGGGATTGTGACATAACTAGTGACTTCCAGACAGTCAGAAGATGTCACTGAGGGAATAGAGCAGTGTCGATAAAAGGTGAAGCCGAAGGTTAGTATATAACTGGTGTAGCTGGTATTATTGGACTATTCCAGTCAGCATATATAGGAGGGGAGCAAATGTGACTGGCTTCCCTACAGCATGTGATCAAAGGAGACTAACAAGTAGGCCAGCAGAGATTAACTCTTGATGAGGGTGGCACGGTGGCTCAGTGGTTAGCACTGCAGTCTTGCAGCGCTGGGGTCCTGGGTTCAAATCCCACCAAGGACACTATCTGCAAGGAGTTTGCATGTTCTCTCCGTGTTTGCGTGGGTTTCCTCCCACACTCCAAAGACATACAGATAGGGACTCTAGATTGTGAGCCCCAATGGTGACAGTGTTGCCAATATATGTAAAGTGCTGTGGAATTAATAGCGCTATATAAATGAATAAAATTATTATTATTATTATAGACTGCCTATGAACTACAAGTCAGCATGTCAATGCACAAGTCTGCCTGTGCTGAACATGGACATCAGAGAAGTTAGCAGCAGGGCTGTGGAGTCGGTAAGCCAAACCTTCGACTCCGACTCCTCAATTTCTCTTGCACCGACTCTGACTCCGACTCCTACATATATTGCTTATATTTAGGTGAAAAATTTATTGTAGTACATGAACATGTGTATGTGAACATCAGACATTTAATAATTTTATGATACAATAATCAATATATTTGGATAGAACATAAAATATATTTATTGGATACAACTTTAGAACACAAAAAACTGTAATAAATTGTAAATATGTAATACACTATGTAATATACAGTAGATTACATATATATCTTGTGTGTGCATTTATCTTGTGTGTGTATTTATCTTGTGTGTGTATATATATATATATATATATATATATATATATATTGTATTTCATATTTACAATTTATTCGTTTTTTGTGTTCTAGAGTTGTATTCTAATAAGTATATTTTATGTTCTATCCAAATATATTGATTATTGTATCATAAAAATGATTAAATGTCTGATGTTCACATTGTACTACAATACATTTTTCACTTAAATATAAGCATTATACTAAATGTTATTATTTAGTAAAATATTCAGCACATTCTGCATTGCACTACTGTCCCCAATTTATTATATATTTTAGAAGTCGGAGTCGGTGCATTTTATACCGACTCCGACTCCACCAAAATGAGCTCCGACTCTGACTCCACGACTCCGACTCCACAGCCCTGGTTAGCAGGCTGAGTGTCAGACTCTGTAGTCTCCACAGATCCTGACGCCACCATGACAGTCAGCGATGTTTGTAAAAACCTCACTATGACATGATACTTGTTTACACAGGAGGATGAGCTGCTGAGCATGATGCACTTTAGTGCGACACAAAAGATTATTCCTGCTGATAAACAATTGATTTGGTCATTGGTGAGGTGTTTGGCAGCCTGTTTAGAACACACAATTACAGACGTAATATGTAACTTATTTACTTATAACTGTATATCAATGAACAATTTTAAAGTACATTGATGTATAGGTTTCCTTTTTAACCTTTTATAATCTTTTAAAACACTGAAATATTTACCCCAGAGTTCATACCTGAATATTGCCATAAAATGTGAGATAATACCACCATGTTCAAAGAAAACTGCCACTCAGTGTCCAAATAATACCACCATACGATGCCTAAATTCTGAAGGGGCAAAGATCTTGGTATTTGAAGATAATGAAAGTTTATGCTCAATCCTAGTTGGTTTGTTGGGGCTTAATTCTTAGGACTCCTTTGGGGAAAGGGACTGGCCAGTTATCCATTTGGTTACTCCTAAAACCTGTCTTGTGATTATTGTGCTTATTGCTAACACTGTATGGATGAGGTCGCATGTCCTGTAATCATCTGTTAGAACGGATCCTGCAAGAGATCCATTAGGAAAATCATCTGCAACACAACTTTTCTGGCCATTGGTAAATAACTGATTTCTACCGGATCTCCGTTTTTTTTTTAACATGGGAGTCTATGGAGAACGGATCCGTTAACGTATTGCTATTTAGCGATCAGTTTTTCTTGCATTTGTTATGGATCCATTTTTTTTCTTACAGGATCCATTTCAAATGGAAGATAAATAGCAATCTGTTAACGGATCCATTCTCCATAGACTCCCATGTTAAAAATACGCATCTGGCAGAAATCATTTTGACAATGGATCTCTGCAGGATCCGTTCTATCTGATGATTACAGGACATGTGAACTCAGTCTAACAGAGGAATTGAGTTGATTTTTTTTCTTAAAACAGGATACAAGCCTGGATACAGGTATATTTTATACTTTTTTTCATGCAAGGTACAATATTTCATTATGTAATAAGAAATTATAAAACGACTTTCTATTTAATCATAACTTGCACCTTATTTCCATATCATCAAGGATACATTGCTAAACCTACTTTTTTGTGGATTCCAAAATCATGGTATTTTAAAGAACACTAAATAAATTGTGTGGGTCCTGGGAATAATGAATTAGTTCATCGTCAAACAGAAAAAAAAGAACATAATTGAAATTACATATTTATATTGTATAATGTATGTTACACACTAGACGGGAACTAATGAGAAGTCTTCTAAAAGACATTTCATCTGTGCCATTTTCCTACCCAATTTAAAGTTTTACATTGCCCGTCTGCCAGCGACAGACTAAAAGTTCCTTCAGAAACATTTCCTATTTAATGTTCCAATGACTGCCGGTGCCTGAAATCATTTCCTATTTATTCTGCGTGGCTGTTAAATTCAATGTGTACAAGTGAAAATGAAAAGTTATAAATAAAACTGTAATTTAAAGACGAATATTAACAGTCTACATCCCCTCACATCTAGCGACGAGCTAAAGGCCAAAATACTAATTTAACCGGCCAGGAACACAAGTGTTATAGTGATAATAACAACAGCCATATTAATAGGAAAACAGCAACAGTTACTAATCTTTTTTCTCAAGATTGTACCATTGGTCAGAAGTTAAAACAGAAGTGCGTCATGCATGCACAGTTAGTCACTTGGAAGCTCCAAGATGGCTACCATAAACAGGCTTGGCACAAGCTACTGCATTTTCCAGAACCCAGGGTTTGCCCTGGTCTTCATGCTTTAATCCCTGTACAGGGATGGGGACTTAAACTTTGGTCGCTGGTTAATGGCTAGAGAATCAGTTGCTGTTCAGTGGTGCAAGCTGGCAAGAAGGCAGTCAGGAAGTCGGGTCAAATCCAGGAGGTCACGTCAGTAACCGAATCAATCAAACAGTGGGCAGTCAAATGCAAAGCCAAGGTCAAATAACAAGACTATATAAAGAAAATGCAAGAACCCAGGACAGAGACACAAACCAAATTATTACTGTATATTTATTGACTGGTAGTGGGAACTGGATCTCTGGTTTTTTATAGAACAGTCCCCATCAGTGCTGACAGTAGACAGAAATCCAAACAATGAGTTTAACCCCATCGTTTCCAGAGTGGACAAAGCCCCATGTCCCAGGAATAAAATAGGATTCTTACGTTAGCTGTGATTTGTCAAAAATCACAGATGTCATCAAGCCCTAGATTAGTCATGGGTAGGAGTTTATGAGACGACCCTCATTACTAATCTGTAAGTCAAAAGAAATAAACAAACACCAAAAAAATTCTTTGAAATTAAATATACACACACACCCTCTTTCACCTCTTTATTAACACCAAAAACACCTTTGTAGGTCCGATGTAATCCACATGACGTACCACGATGATCCTGGTTCTGCTACATCCAGAAGCTGTAGTGATGGAAAACATGATTGATCACTACAGCTTTCAGGACACACTGAGGGCAGCTGGGGACTCAGCTGTCAGAAGCAGTGACATCAGTGAGTTCATCGAAGGTCACAGCCGGGTCCTCACAGTACTAAGTGTGATCGCCAGTGAACCCGCTGACAGATTGCAAGATTGCAGGACACAGTGGCACAGCATTCCGGCAGTCAGGTCACTAGAGTTTGCACTTGGGGTTCCCCCGCTACTCTCAGGGAGCTCAGTAAGCCTGCTTCTAGGACTTGCGCCTATGACTGAGAGGCACTAGGTACTTAATGCATCCTCTCCCTATTGGAGATGTCTGAGCATTGTGGTCTTACTGCTAGAGACATGCTGCTAGTTGTCAGGTCCCGTTTCCCGCCCTTGTATCCTGTATTTGTTACCTGTGCTTGCTAACCCATACCTGTGTTCTAGCAACTGCCTGAATCTGAGGTACCCATCAGTATCTGCCTGTATCCACCATACCTGCAGTACCAGCAGTGCCCGCAGTACCTCCTTTCCAGGCTGTACTGTCCATGCCAACTATACCTGCCGTACCTTCTGTACCATCCATGCACACTGTACTTGCTGTACACAGTGGGTCAACACCACCCAGCATAACAATTGCTGTGGGTGAATCAATGATTCTAGGATTACTGCTCTCAGTTCAGATGTCAGGCAGTGGAAACCTCATGGTTGACCTAGCTCTCTGCAGTCAATTGTGCCAGGATTTTTCTAGCCAGATATGTGATATGATGGTTTATAATACCTCCCCTATTGTCCCTGGAAAAAGCTATGTCACTGGCAGTACATTTGGACAGACATCTTAAGGATAAGAGTACATTTGAGGGGGTTTCAGTGACTTCCTCCATTCATCCTTTTAAGGCAGGAGAATCTGCTCATCTGTCTATACTGTGGTCGAACGGGTCATGCAATTATTCAGTGTCTCAGATACAATAATGAATTATTTAAAGGTAAAGAGAAAAAATCATTAATAGAAACGAACACTGGTTCAAAAGGTTTGAAGATATCTCTCATGCATACCACTGGTTTCTTTTTACAAATGTCTATGATTACCAAATCTAGAGTTATAACTACCTCTGTATTTCTTAATTCAGGTTCTGCCTTAGGTCTCATTGACAGTGATTTTGCTATCGAATGTGGGTACACATGTCACGGCCCTGACTTCCGGTGCGGCTCCTGTGCATGGACTTTCTGTTGTGTTCTCCTGTGTGCGGCCATCATGTTATTCTTTGCCTGTGACGGGCCGTTCCCTGCACTTGGTCGTTCCCCGGTGGTGGGAGGGGTTTACTCACACACACCACTTCAATTGCTCTGCTTTATCTGAGAGTGTTCGTCGCCAGAACAGCGCCAGTTGTATTCTCTGATTAAGTTGCGGTAAGCTCCCGGCTCCTGGTTACAGTGATTAATCTTGGTACTCGACCCTGGAGTGACCTCTGACTTGTCTCTGCCTGCTCCCCCTGACTTTTACTTTCCCATCTGGCTCCCGACTTCGGCTTCCCTGCTGACTACTCTTTGCCTGTCCCTTGTGTTTGTAAGTACTCTCCTGGTTACCTGAACCCCGCTTGCTTCATGACCTTTCTCCTGTCTGTCCTCTCGGTTCTGACACCGGCCTACCTGAGTTCCCTCAGTCTCTAGTATCCCAGGTGCCACCTAGCATATTGCCTGTTAAATGCATCTCTCAGTGATTAGTTCCTCACTCCTCTGTGAGTGGGACGTTACAACAAAGTTCCGATTCTTGGTCATCGTATTTAAGAATCCACAATTGATAATACTCCTCTTACCCAAAGTCTTGTTAGTTCCAAGGATGAGAATGTGTGCATGAGAGTGGAAGCGTTACAAATGGCATCTATTTTATTCAAGGTGATTCCTTTCTTAGCAGCTAAAATTTTGTTGGGTATGCCCTGGTTGGTTAAACACAATTCTACTCCCAATTGGGAGACTCATGAAGTTAAGTCTTGGGAGATTTTTGTTCTACCAGATGTTCATTTAAATCCTTTGCTTCTTTGAAATCTCTTCTTCCAAGTTTTCTTCTGGATTTTGAGGATGATTTTTCTGACATTGAATGTGAAGTACTTCCTCTCATACATCTTATGATTGTGCAGTCAGGTTTAAACCAGGGGCCAAATTGTGTAAATCACATCTGTGTAACCTCTTTCTTTCTGAAAGAGATGCCTCGAAAGAGTACATTCAAAAGAGTCTGTGTTTGGATTTTAGAGAGATTAATAAGGTGGCTGTAGGAAATCCTTACGCACTACTTCTTATTCCTGATCTGTTTAACCAACTAGCAGGAGCCAAGTGGTTTAATAATCTGGATCTAAGATGGGCATATAACCTTATACGTGTTTGCTGGGGTGATGAGTGGGAGAGTGAAGATCAAAATTTGGTGATGGGTAGAGATGAGCGATGTTCGAGGTTCGCCAATTTCATGTTCGAGTGATTTTGGGGGGTGTTCGAGATCAAACTCGAACTCGAGCTTTTTACTAAAAGCTCGACAGTTCAAGTTACGTTCGAGAACGGTTCGATCACCATAAACGTGGCTTTTCACAGTAAGGCTATGTGCGCACATTGCTATCTGCATGCGTCCTGCGTCCCCAGCACAATCCCTCTCCCTTTCCTACTCACCGATCACGGGCGTCTCGCTCCACGTCTGTCCCAAATCTGCGATGTCTTTTCCTCTTTAGAAAATGGCTGCCGCTTCATTAGTCAATTAGTTATTCCGTGCTTTCCCCGCCCACTGGCGCCTATGATTGGTTGCAGTCAGACACGTCCCCAAGCTGAGTGACAGCTGTATTATTGCAACCAATCACAGCCGCCGGCGGGCGGGTCTATATGGTGCAGTAAAATAAATAAATAATAAAAAAAAATGCGGTTCCCCCATATCTGATACCAGCCAGGATAAAGCCACACGGCTGGAGGCTGGTATTGTCAGGATGGAGAGCGCCACGGTATGGGGAGCCCTCCAGCCTAACAATATCATTATATGCGACTGTCGTGGGGGACTCCACCTCCACCCAGCTCATCCCGAATTGCCCTGGTGCGGTGGCAATCGGGGTAATAATGAGTTTAATCATGCCAGGCGTCTCCCCGAAATATCGTCCATGATTAAACTTAAAGTGAAAGTCAAGAAACACACACACCGAAAAATCCTTTATTTGGAATAAAAGACAAAAAATCACCCCCTTTCACTCCTTTATTAACCCACAAATACCCCTCCAGGTCCGACATAATCCACACGACACTGTCAGCTCTGCTACAGAACACGAGTGCTCTTAGTTATCAGCTCCACGTAGCAATAAAGTGAATCGCGCAGTCAGCATCGACTTTAGCAATGCAGAAGTCAGAATTACCGAATACACCTATCTTTATCATTAGAAGCAATAGACTAGTGGATAGAGCGCTCGCATAAGAAGCTTGAGTTCTAGTTCCGGTAAAGAATTTTTAAATTTTTTTTATTTTTTTATTTTTAAATTATAATTATTATCTATTTATAAAGTGAAAGTAAATAAACACACACCGCGAAAAATCCTTTATTTGGAAAAAAAGACAAAAAAACCCACCCTGTTTCAGCATTTTATTAAAATCCTCCAATACCCCTCCAGGTCCGACGTAATCCACACGACACTGTCAGCTCTGCTACAGAACACGAGTGCTCTATCAGCTCCACTTAGCAATCAAGTGAATCGCGTGGTCAGCTGAGACTTCAGCAATCCAGACTTGAAGATTACCAAATTACTGCCTATCTTTATCATAAGAGGCAATAGCTGAGTGCTCGCCTATGAAGCATGAGGTCACGAGTTCTAGTCCCGGTAAAGATTTTTTTATTGTTTTATTTTAATTATATTTATAATATATTTATAATATATTTAGAATTATAATTTAATTATGCACTGAGGGGAGGAGCTGTGAGCTCTCTCTCTCCTTTCTCTCTCTCCTTTCTTTCTCTCTCTCTTTCTCTCATTTCCCTCTCTCCTTTCTTTCTCTCCTTTCTTTCTCTTCTTTCTCCTCTTTCTCTCTCTCTTCCTTCTCTCTTCCTCTCTCTCTTCTTTCTCTCTCTCTCTTCGTTCTCTCTTTCTCTCTCTCTTCTTTCTCTCTTTCTCTCTCTCTTCCTTCTCTCTTTCTCTTTTTCTCTCTCTTCTTTCTCTCTTTTTCTATCTCTTCTTTGTCTCTTTCTCTCTCTCTTCTTTCTCTCTATGCGTTCTCTCTTTCTCTCTCTTGATTCTCTCTCTCCTTTCTCTCTCTCCTTTCTTTCTCTCTCCATCTCCTTTCTCTCTCTCTCCTTTCTCTCTCTCCTTTCTTTCTCTCCTTTCTCTCTGTCCTTTCTCTCTCTCTCCTTTCTTTCTCTCTCTCCTTTCTTTCTCTCTTTTTCTCGCTCTCTCTTTCTCTTCTTTCTCTCTTTCCTTTCTCTCTCTCCTTTATTTTTCTCCTTTCTCTCTCTACTTTCTTGCTCTCCTTTCTCTCTCTTCTTTCTCTCTCTCTCTTCTTTCTCTCTTCTTTTTCTCTTTCTCTCTGTCTTCTTTCTCTCTTTCTCTCTCTTCTCTCTCTCTCGCTCTCTCTTCTTTCTCTCTCTCTCTCTCTCTTTCTCAGACCTGGCAATGATCAGCTGATGCCGTCACCTGACGGTATCAGCTGACACTATAAGTCAAACGGTGAAGCCGGCTTTTTACCGCCCAGCTGACTAAACTATCAGCTGATGCCGTCGGACAGGAGTCTGCACTGAAGTGTGTAGTTTGTTTTTTTTTGCACTGATGCATCAGCTGATTGTATAAAAGCCGTTTATACAATCAGCTGCTGTGTCATGTGATTCAGGCCCTTTAACCTGACACATCATCTGATCGCTTTGCATTCCAGCAAACCGATCAGATGATATTGGATCCAGATTGGACGGTGCGGGACCCTTGACCCAGGATTACTGCAGAGGGGGGTTCTTTATTTCAATAAAGATGGAGTCACTAATTGTATTGTGTTTTATTTATAATAAAAATATTTTTCTGTGTGTTGTGTTTTTTTTTATCGGTACTAGAAATTCATGGTGGTCATGTCTAATATTGGCGTCACACCATGAATTTCGGGCTTAGGGCCAGTTGATAGTATACAGCTAGCCCCAACCCCATTATTACCCAGCGAGCCACCCATCAACAGGGCAGCTGGAAGAGTTGGATACAGCGCCAGAAGATGGCGCTTCTATGAAAGCGCCCTTTTCTGGGGTGGCTGCGGACTGCAATTCGCAGCAGAGGGGCACAGAAAGCTCATGCCAACCTGTGCTGTGGATTCCAATCCCCAGCTGCCTAGTTGTACCTGGCTGGACACAAAAATATGGCGAAGCCACGTCATTTGTTTTTTAATTATTTTATGTAATAAGTGAAATAATTAAAAAAGACAGGCTTACTTATATTTTTGGTTCCCACCCGGGTACAAGTAGGCAGCTGGGGGCAGCCCGTAGGTGCCTGCTCTACCTGGCTTACATGCAAAAACATTGCGAAGCCCACGTCATTTGTTTTTTAATTACTTCATGAAATTCATGAAATAATTAATAAAAAAAGGGCTTCCCTATATTTTTTGTTCCCAGCCGGGTACAAATAGGCAGCTGGGGGTTGGGGGCAGCCCATAGCTGCCTGCTGTACCTGGCTAGAATAAAAAAACATGGCGAAGCCCACATAATTTTTTGGGGGGGGCAAAAAACTCCTGCATACAGTCCTGGATGGAGTATGCTGAGCCTTGTAGTTCTGCAGCTGCTGTCTGTATGGAGGAGAGCCGGCGGCAGCTGCAGAATGACAAGGCTCAGCATGCTCCATTCACTAGTGTATGCAGGAGAGCAGACAGCAGCTGTAGAACTACAAGGCTCAGCATACTCCATCCAGGACTGTATGCAGGAGTTTTTTGCCCACCAAAAAAATGACATGAGCTTCGCCATATTTTTGTATGCTAGCCAGGTACAGCAGGCAGGTACGGCTGCCCCCAACCCCCAGCTGCCTATTTGTACCCGTCTGGGAACAAAAAAATAGGGAAGCCCTTTTTTTAATTATTTCATGAATTTCAAGAATTAATTAAAAAAAAAATCAACATGAGCTTCGCTCCATTTTTGTGTCCAGCCAGGTACAATTAGGCAGCTGGGGATTGGAATCTGCAGCACAGGTTAGCCTGAGCTTTCTGGGCCCCTCTGCTGCGAATTGCAATCCGCAGCCGCCCCAGAAAATGGCACTTTCATAGAAGCGCCATCATCTGGCGCTGTATCCAACTCTTCCAACAGCCCTGGAGCCGGGTGGCTTGCTGGATAATTATGAGTTAATACTAGCTTTGTTTTACTAGCTAGTATTAAGTCAGAGATTCTTAATGTCAGGCAAGTTTGACCCAGCCATTAAGAATCTCCAATAAAGGGTTAAAAAAAAAAAGACACCACACAGAGAAAAAATACTTTAATAGAAATAAATACACAGACACACTTAGAGACTCCATGTTTATTACTCCCTCTTATCCCTCCACGATCCTGCTCTTCTGTCTTCTTTCTCCTTCAACCCATGCAGCTCTGCTCCATCAGACAGCACTGCATGGGAGGAAGACGCTGCTGCTTCCCATGCAGTCTATTCACTCAGTGAGAGTGAGTAGAGGCTGCAGGCTGTAAGCGGGGGCGTCACCGCTGACAGGCGTGTTGCTATAGCAACGGTGATCTCAGTTATTGACCGGCTGTGGCAGCCAGTGAATAACAGAACGGGGAAGCAGAACAGGGAGTCGACCGTGTGCCAGAGCATGTCGCCGGTACATGGAGATACACAAACGATCACTGCGTACTGGAGAGATGCACTGACAGGTCCTAGCATGACGTCAAAGCCATGTGACCAGTCTGTAGCCAATGAGATAATAGACACGTGACTGGTCACATGGCTATTTTGACGTCACGATAGGTCCTATGCTGGTGCTGGTTACCGGGAGGACGCAGCGATTTTCGGAAGGAAAAGCGGCGGGAGACAGAGTGCAGGACGCATCGCGGGGACAGGCAAGTGTTATGCCAATGTTTATTAACTGTATGTGTACATTTATAATGTGTTTTTATGTGTTTGTGTTTGCCTCCCATTGGTTTCAATGGGGTTCGAGAGGTTCGTCGAATGGCTCGCCGAACCGAACTCGAACGCAGCCTCCGTTCGACGAACCGAGCCGAACTCGAGCCTCTAGAGGTTCGCTCATCTCTAGTGATGGGCGAACCCCCCGATTTTTGCGTTCGGGAGCCTCGCCCGAATGTTTTGTAAAGATCGAGTTCGTGTTCTGAGATAACGTGAACTTGCGTCAGAACACCGAACTTTGACTTTACAGTTATGTGATGGGGAGGGGATCTGTAAAATAAAGAATATAGTTAATAATAAACATTGTCATTATACTTACCGCTCTCGTGACGCGTCCTGCAGACTCCCTGTCTCCCAGCCGCTTCCTATTCCGTGTCCGATCATTTCTGTGCCCCCGGGTTACAGGACCTTCCATGACATCATAGCCATGTGACCAGGCTGCTGTGAATATTGTACAGTTATTGGGTTACAGACTGGTCACGTGGTTATGACTTCACGGAAGGTCCTGTAAGTCAGATGAAGCAGAGCTGAAGATGCTCACCCGCCTTTGGACTACTTCGGAGGTTTTTTTTTGAGTAATAAAGATGGAGTCCTAAATGTCTTCTGTTTTATTTCTAATAAAATATTTTTTCTCTGTGTTGTTGTTTTATTTTACTGTTAAAATAACAGACACTCACAGACGCTGTCACAGAGTGGGTGTCTGTGATTGGATGCTGGAGTATCCTGAAACCAGTCCATACATTCTAGCATCTAGAATGTATGGGAAAATTCCAGGTTACTCCAACAGCAAATCAGACACCCATTCTGCATGACAGCGTCTGTGATTGGCTGTTGGGTCCCTCACACATAGAGTACTGTAAAAATAAATAAATAATTTTAAAAAATGTCGTAGCGCTCCGCAGTAGATGGGTAGATTCATAGTTAAAGTGTTAACTCAATTATTCAATAATCCATAATGAAGTTGGGATTTTGATCAAGCCTGTTAGATGCTCAACCAACTGGTGCAACATGGCAGAAGGCAGCTGCAAAAATGGAGGAATTACAGCTCATTTGGTCAGGAAGTAGAACATTGTTTTAAATTCTTCTTTTTCTAAACATCATTAAAAATCAAGGAAAAAAATCCATGGAAAAGGTTAAAAAATCATAATTTGTAGCACTCGATGGCCGTTCAAGCAGCGTATGTCCTAGTTGCCATCACTTAGTTTTGAGTTTGGGCCATTCCAGTTCACGACTAGGAATTAAAAAAGTATAGAGCAGTGTTTTGCTTCAATGTCTTTTACTTTTTGTGCTTTTATTTGGTTTCTCCTTCTACCTTTTTCTGTTTTTCATACAAATAGCCATATGAAGGCTTGCTTTATTGACAGACAAGTTGTAGATTTGAATGGTAGCATTTATTTCACCCCATAATGTTCTGGAAAACAAGTTTTGGTTTGTTTGTTTGTCATTTTCATGGAACATTATCATTTTTCAGTTGCCAGGGCTTTGTTAAGTGACATGACATTTTTATGGATACTATTTTGGGATAGATATCATGTTTTGATCACTTCATAGCAAATACTTTATAACCGTAGAAATAAATACTCAAATATAATGTTTTTAAAATCCTTTTCCAAAATACATTCGGTACATTTCACTTTATATCATTCTGCAAACAGATAGAAAATAAAATATTCACCTTGAAGACATATGAAAGTAAACATGCCCTGCTAGGCACGAAAGGTGACTAATGCTGTTGAAGTATAAGGTATTACTTTATGCAGGCATCTTTGGGAGAAAAAAAAACAATACTGGCGGTTCCACAGCCATCAGATCACTAAGGTAGGTATGAGATGACTGATAATTGCTACGCTTCACGGTTATTGCCAGGGGCCCTGTGTACGCTGACTTCATCCTTGTATTATGTCAATACAATTATCTTATATACCATTCTGCCGTCACAGTCAAATCATTTTCAACAGTCTCAAATATTGCAAAATCAGGCCAATGGGGAAAATCCTTCATAAAAATGATTGAAAAATGAAAGTTTCCATGGGCCATGTTCCGTTCAGTCACATATTTTTGTTTCTAATCAAATTTGTAGTGATGCTTTTAAAGGAGAACTGTCACCACTGCGAACATGTCTGTATTAGCAATGTTGCATTTTTTTTTTCCTATAAATATTTCTGAATAAATTCACAACTGGATGTTGGCATTCCCCTTGTTGACCCTATGTTACTATCATCATTGATTGCACAGTGTGTAAGGGCACTCGCCTAAATGGTAACATCCACTTGTCATGTTATTCATACATTTTTATAATTATCAGCACAATGCAGAATTCCAAGAAAAGCTGTTATTTCATTAATGAAACAAGTATTTACTAAATCAGACAAATCTAGAATACTAAATGTAAAAACCTGCACATCTTGTTTCCATTTTTGTCACTCCTATATTTAAGCCTTTTGTATTAAACATTTTTCTTGAGAGTTGTAATAAACTTTATGATTTCTTAGAAACAAAAGTGTCTATAAAAAAATCATCATGAATGGAAACTCTAGAAGAGATGAGAAAAAGTAAGCCAATTTTTTATGATCTTGGACATCACTAAAGGGGTTGTACCAATGTCAGGTAGAAGAGGGTCCTACCTCTGAAACATGCATCAATTGGGAGAATACGGGCCTATTGCACATGGTCAGGAATGGAGGAGTGGCCATGAATAATTGCTTTAGACTTATAGTACATACATTTGTGAAATATAACTTTTTTAAAAAGCCACAAATATAGACCATAAATGTAGCCAGCATTAAATCTAAAACTGTTAAATTTACATATGTATAAAACATGTAGACCAATCTGGTATTGTTTAAGAAAAATGAGAAATATTTGCATTCAAATTCTTAGACATATTGAATATTAAGTCCATTTCATACCATACTCATCTACTATTCAATAGAAGCCATATTATGGCACTACCGTAAGTAAACCGTTGAGAAAAAATTTAACCTGAAAGATAAAAACAGTCATGGCTGAAAGTGTTGGCACCACTGAAATTGTTCCAGAAAGTTAAGTATCATATTTTTAGGATTATAAGCACACTTTTCCTCCCAAAAATTTTGGAGGAAAATGAGGAGTGCGCCTTATAACCCAAATGTAGCTTACCGGGAGGTGGTGGAGAGGGATAGCAGGAGGCAGGGGTAATGCTGTGAGCTGCTGGTGCTGTGCCGGGGGCCACTGCTGACACTGTGCTGGGGCCACTGCTGTTGCAACCAATTAGTTGAGGGTGCCAACAATTTTTTCAGGCCCATTTTTGGAGTTTTGTTTGAAATCATGTCCAATTTGACTTTTTTCTCAGTGTTTTTTTTGTGCTGTTCCAATACAAAGGAAATAAAGATGTGTATGACAAAATGTGTAATTGCAATAATTTTCTGGAAGAAATACTTAATTTTCAGGAACAGTTTCAAGGGTACCAACACTTTTAGCCATGACTGTATATCAGAAAGTAATTGTATGTGCAAATATAAATTTAGGTAGGTCTATTTTGAGCAAAAGTGAAATTGAAGGTTTAGTGCCCAGATGTCTACCTCTGAGGGACAAAGGTAAGCGAGGGAGATTTTTACAAACTGCAACCGTCACGCATGTGCACAGCCCACAATGTCTTTTATAGGCAGATTCTGCTTGAAAAAGAGCCACAAAAAATGATCGTTGCGGTGCACATGTTCCATCTTATGTCACATTTTATCTGCTTCAGGGTTTGCAAACCATGAAGTGGTAAAAATAAGTAATATGTTCATTCTTAACTTGTAATCTTGACCTGCCTCGAAAATGACAGCAAAACTTCCAGCGGTCTTTTTACTGAAGTATTTTTGCCATTAAAAACTCAGCAATTGCGCCAGCATCTTAAAATGCTGTGTGCCCATACCTTAAGAGAATTGTTAGTTTATGGTAAAATTCTTCTGAAGACTTTAGAAAGCAAAATTCTCAAAATGTGGCATATCATCATTCCGCCTAAGTATCAAGAGTAGTGATTTTAACAGAAATTACCACCTACTTATTTACAATGACAATCCAGCCATCTCAAAGAAATGGGGGATAGATAATGGCTTCCTGGGCCAGTTGGCCTGAACCTTGAGATGCATTTGGGTGCCATGGAGTTTGACGTGGGGTTATGTTCTGAGAATTTGTGGAGGGACTATGCAAATTGTCTCTCCAGTAAAGGAGACAAACTCTAGCACAGCGCCACCCATTGGAAGTAGCGATCCTAAAAGTCACAAGTGGATTTTCGACAATCCTTTGCAATATGACTCAGGATATATAAGCCAGATCAGAATCCCAATTTGCAGACACGGTGTTTCGGGGTGCTTGCCCCTCGTCAGTGCAAAGTATGGGGGTGTCTGATCTGGCTCATGAGAAAGCTATGTGGGGACCACGGGGGAACACTATTCTCCTTAAGGAGACTTTGCAAGCCAGTCTGGCTGCCAGGTAAGGGGACTATGTGAATTTAGTTTGGCTAGGGAGTGTGACAGGCCACCCTAAAAAGATGCGTTTTTAAGGTGCGTCTGAAGCTGAGTAAGTTGCAATTCGACCTAACTTCTTGGGGTAGAGCGTTCCAGAGGATTGGTGCAGCTTGGAAGACGTCTTTTATCCGGGAGTGGGAGGTTCAAATTAGTGTGGATTTTAGTAGAAAGTCATTTGCAGAGCGTAGAGAACGGGTGGGGTGATAGACAGAGAGGAGGGTGGCGAAAGGGGGTGCCGCACTGTGGAGAGCTTTGTGGGTGAGTACGAGCAGTTTGAATTGGATCCTGTGATATATGGTCAGCCAGTGCAATGATTGGCACAGAGCAGAGGCATCCAAGTAGCGGTTAGACAGATAGGTGACCCTGGCTGCTGCATTAAGGATGGACTGTAGAGGAGAGAGTCTAGTTAGTGGGAGACCAATTAATAGAGACTTGCAGTAGTCAAGGCGAGAGTGGATCAGGGCTACGGTGAGGGTTTTTGTTGTTTCTATTGTGAGAAAGGGGCGGATTCTAGAGATGTTCTTGAGGTGTACACGGCAGGAGCGGGCAAGAGATTGTATGTGGGAAGTGAAGGAGAGATCAGTGTCAAGTATAACACCCAGACAGTGTTAAGGTTAAAGCATGTTGGACATTTCTGATCATTTATGTTTAAAGATCAATAGATAAACTGCACATAATTTTGGTATGATGAACTGACAAAGACAATATCGTTTATAGTGTTATATCACTGCATCACCCACTCTACAAAACAATGGGCTGCAGCACTGGTTTAGCTCTACTTCTATTGTAAAGTTTTCCTTGCACAGAGGCGCTCTTAACAACAAGCTGTGCAAGGAACTATCTAGATCCATCACCATGACAGAACCTAATAGATCCTATTAGAATTCAATTGGTTTTATCAGGCACTGTTTGGATGGCATGACAAATTCAGCACTTAGGCATTTTCAGTTTTCAGCTTATATGATGGAAAACGAAACTGGAGATATGGACTTAGCCTTAAATTTAAAATTGGGGAATCTGTTTTCCCTTTAGTTCGTTTGAAATACTGACAGTAGTCTGACTTTTCCATTCCTCATTTTGGCAAGAATTCGTTGATTATTTAACTCCCAAAATTCTCTGAGAAGCTCATGCTACGACCTGGAATGTAAATGCATTTCTGAGATACTGTTGGAATGTTATCTCTTCTACTGACTTTTAAGAAATCTTCAGTTTAACTTATGGCCATTTAAAACAAAACTTATGACCTCAGAAATCCATTGCAAGATGCTACAAAGTGATCTCTGTAAGGTTAGAGGTGAATACTTAAGAGGCAATGTTGTGACTAGTGATGAGCGAGTCCTACCATGCTACGGATGCTCGGTACTTGTAACAAGCAGTTTCATGCTCGGACGGGTAGGAAGTATATTGGAACACTATGGAGAGCTTAAGCATTTTTCTGTAAAATCTTATGGAAACATGCTCCATTTCGCTATAAACTTCCATTATACTTGAGTATTCGAGTTGTGCCCATCCGAGCATCAATATGCTCATTATGAGTACTGAGCACCAAAAGTTTGGACACACCTTCTCATTCAAAATGTTTTCATTATTTTCATGACTCTGAAAATTGTAGATTCACATTGAAAGCATCAAAACTATGAATTAACACATGTGGAATTAAATACTTAACAAAAAAGTGTGAAACAACCTAAAATATGTCTTATATTCTAGGTTCTTCAAAGTAGCCACCTTTTGATTTGATTACTCATGTGCACACTCTTGGCATTCTCATGATGAGCTTCAAGAGGTAGTCACCGGAAATGTGTTTCACTTCACAGGTGTGCCCTGTCAGGATTAGTAAGTGAGATTTCTTGCCTTATAAATGGGGTTGGGACCATCAGTTGTGTTGTGCAGAAGTCTGGTGGATACACAGGTGATAGTCCTACTGAATAGACTGTTAGAATTTGTATTATGGCAAGAAAAAAGCAGCTAAGTAAAGAAAAACGAGTGGCCATCATTACTTTAAGAAATGAAGGTTAGATCAGTCCGAAAAATTGGGAATACTTTGAAAGTGTCCCCAAGTGCAGTGGCAAAAACCATCAAACTCTACAAAAAAACTGGCTCACATGAGGACCACCCCAGGAAAGGAAGACCAAGAGTCATCTCTGCTGCGGAGGATACATCTATCCGAGTCACCAGCCTCAGAAATCGCAGGTTAACAGCAGCTTAGATTAGAGACCAGGTCAATGCCACACAGAGTTCTAGCAGCAGACACATCTCTAGAACAACTGGTAAGAGGAGACTTTGTGCAGCAGGTCTTCATGGTAAAATAGCTGCTAGGAAACCACTCCTAAGGACAGGCAGCAAGCAGAAGAGACTTGTTTGGGCTAAAGAACACAAGGAATGGACATTAGATCAGTGTAAATCTGTGCTTTGGTCTAATGAGTCCAAATTTGAGATCTTTGGATCCAACCACCGTGTCTTTGTGCGACGCAAAAAAGGTGAACGGATAGACTCTACATGCCTGGTGCCCACAGTGAAGCATGGAGGAGGAGGTGTGATGGTGTGGGGGTGCTTTTCTGGTAACACTGTTGGGGATTTATTCAAAATTGAAGGCATACAGAACCAGCATGGCTACCACAGCATCTTGCAGCAGTATGCAATTTCATCCGGTTTGCGTTTAGTTGGACTATCATTTATTTTTCAACAGGACAATGACCCCAAACACACCTCCAGGCTGTGTAATGACTATTTGACTAAGAAGGAGAGTGATGGGGTGCTACGCCAGATGACCTGGCCTCCACTGTAACCAGACCTGAACCCAATCGAGATGGTTTGGGGTGAGCTGGACAGCAGAGTGAAGGCAAAAGGGCCAACAAGTGTTAAGCATCTCTGGGAACTCCTTCAAGACTGTTGGAACACCATTTTCGGTGATGACCTCTTGCAGCTCATCAAGAGAATGCCAAGAGTGTGCAAAGCAGTAATCAAAGCAAAAGGTGGCTACTTTGAAAAACCTAGAATATAAGACATATTTTCAGTTGTTTCACACGTTTTTGTTAAGTATTTCATTCCACATGTGTTAAGTCACAGTTTTGATGTCTTCAATGTGAATCTACAATTTTCAGAGTCATGAAAATAAAGAAAACTCTTTGAATGAGAAGGTGTGTCCAAACGTTTGGTCTGTACTGTAAATATAGGTAGTCTACAGATAATGGTTTATCATGGTTCACAGAGGGCAGATATGGTGGGGGTGTTTCATGTGCTTTCAAAGGCCAAATCACAAAGAGGAGTTTGGAAGAGAATTGTCCATTGGACACCACCACATGCCTGGCATATTGGGGTTTTAATGGTTAAGTTACTAATAGACAACTTAATCTCATTTAATAGATATAATGTGGAAAATAAACTGAAAATCAATATTGTAAAATCAGGTTGTCTTTTTCCCCACAAAATCACTCCTATGTTCCAGTCTCTAGGTGTCTACCTTTCATCAAACGTGCTGTGCACTGCCTGTTGTCAAGAGTAATCCATCTCTAGCAGCAGAGATGAATAATAGGAAGAGAGGGAGAGCTATGTTTTTCGGTTTCTTCCCTCTTGCTGTAAAATTGCATATAGGCATAAAAGAGAGGTGGGCCTTCAGTTTAGGCAGGCAAGCAATTGGACTTGCTTAGAAGCAATGCATGTTGGGAAGTGAGGGAAAGGAATTTCCAGTTCTTATAGTGCTGACAGAATCAAATAAGGATTTCCTTGCCACTGTTACCTTCTGTTATCACAATTATAGAATACAAAATGGGCTCAATTAAACAAATAACATCTCTACACAGAACTAATGGAGCCTAGATCTGCAAGGAGTTTATATGTGTTTCCGTGGATTTCCTCCGGGTTCTCCGGTTGCCTCGCGCACACTCCAAAGACATACTGAAAGGGAATGTACATTGTGTTCCCAAATGGGTTCAGTGATGATCACATCTGTAAAGCACTGTCAAATTAATGGCGCTGTCTATATAAGTGATGAAAATAAAGAAATAAAATAAATACATACTTCCTTGAGAGTCAGTTTCTTACTATTGTAAAAAGGTACTGTATATAAGCATGGGTCCCTGTCGAATTAATGATGAGTTGTATATGGTTGTCTATAAAATTAAAATTATATGTCTATAAAATTATTTCACTATGTACGTGTAATATTTAGAAAACGTGCTCATTTTAGACGATGAGATTTATATAAAATAGATTACAAAAAATGCTAAATAAATAGAGCCATGTGCATGACATCACGCTACACACAGCATACCACTTGGTATTCTCAGACCTTTTCTCGGGCAAGGAGATTTCTCATTCTTTTCATTCTGCCAAAAAAGTAGTCTGGACTGGAAGTCTGGAAGCGCTCTGTCGTTTGGACAAGTTCTCTGGCAAGGAAACTTAAATTACAGAAATTAAAAAAACACACTACGCTCTGACCTTGTGACAGCAGTCCACTGCCAAGTATGAAATCCAGAAATAATTCTACGAGACATCCATCCACAGAACATTTGAAATATTATTTACACTACTTGTATAGACTACTATGTAAGTGACAGGGCTATATTGTACTTTTTACCCCAGTTTCCCGACAAACACCCATAAGACAAATAATATTAATTTATAATTAGTAACATTTAGAAGATGGAAGTTATACACAAAATAATTTAGCATATATTCAAATGACTAAAAGTTGTCTGCAAATATCATAAATTACCATGCATGTGTCGCGGGCGGAGGGGCGCGCTCGCCACGCTCGGGTCCGGGGCTTCTGCTGCTGCTCGGTGGCTCGAGCGGTGGGCCGGACCCGGGGACTCGAGCAGCGCTCCTCGTCCCCGAGTGAAAAGGGGGTGGTTTGTTTAGGGAGATAGTTCGTGACGCCACCACGGGTCGTGGTGATTATTAGCACCACCGCTGCTGGTGACGGGGATCCCGGGAAGGATGGTAGGGAGCAGCTAGGATGTTATCCCCTCCGTGGGTAGGGGTTGGTGATCCCGGGGCCCGGTGGTGATACGGGGAGGCTGAATGGCTGGGGTGCAGGGTTGCAGGGGCAGCGCGGCGCGGTGCCGGATGGCACTGGTGTACTCACTCAGACAGTCAATGACAGAGTCTCTGGTGAACCAAACGGCTGGATGGACGGGTCCCGCAGCCGGCTGCAGTGTTGTTGTGCTCTCCCCGGACGGCTGATGGTTGCTGTCTTTCCCTGCACCTGTTAGAATGTTCTGACTCCTGTGGTTGCCCACCGGTAGTCCGCTCCTCGCCGTGTAGGTGCTGTAGGAGCCCGTTTTGCCCGTAGGCGCTGGCCCTTGGATCTCTAGCCTATGGTGGTGGCTTTATATCCTCTAGGTGTGGACTGTTGCCTTCTGTCGGGTCTTGGTTGTTGGGAAACCCCTGGGGTTCCTATCACACTCGGATTTGACTGTTGTCGGCGGCTCCAAGCCTGGTCAGGGTCAGATGGCCCTGCCTGTGTGCTTAGCTTCACTCCGCTCCCCGGTTCGGTACCGGCGGGCCAACGCCCGACCCCAGTCCTACGGCTCTGCAGAGATTCGCTAACTCCTGCAGACGGGCACTACCATCTGCCAAACTTGCTGTCAGTGCCTGGGCTCCGACCCAGACACTTGCAGTTTTTTACTCCTCACACTTTCACCTCCAAAACGAAACTGTCTCTTTTCCCGCCTCCAGGCCTGTGAACTCCTCGGTGGGTGGGGCCAACCGCCTGGCTCCGCCCCACCTGGTGTGGACATCAGACCCTGGAGGGAGGCAACAAGGGTTTTTGTTTGACTGGTGTAACTGTCTAGGGAAGAGGGTGTGTATGGTGTTATGTCTGTGACTACCTGGCCAGTCCAGGGCGTCACACATGTATTAATATAAAATAGGTATTCTGAATAATTATATTTGCGTTGTGTTTTGTGCATTGTGCTCTCCTGTGTGTAAACATAATTGTAGCTTTTAATAACTTTTACCTTTGATTTACTGGTCATATTTCATTCTCTTACTTCATGGCCATAATCTTAAAGGCTTTGCATCACTGTCACTCTGTGTGACTGCAGACTTGGTAGTCCTCAAAGCATGCACACTTCAGGTGGTCATGTGACCGCAAGGATGCGATTTGTATACCTATGACCACATTCCAACTAGACATATCCGGCCTCTCTCAATTCACGTCTAGTCAGCACATGACTGCATGTATGCAAATCGCATACTTGCAGTCAAGAGCCTGCTGCTCCTGGCATTAGCCCTGGAGAACCCTGACAGCACGCATTACGTATGCTGGGAGGATTCAAAAGTTTGCAGACACATTGAGTGACTGTAGACTTGTACTCTAAGGACGAAAAACCACTTTAAGGAATATGCATATACCAAAATCAATGAATATCGCCACATTTCCAATGGAATGTTACGTCAAGGTATGGTGTTATACATATTAGAGATTGTACACATCTTTTTGCGATTCTCTAGTTACAATGGCATCCGCAAACCTGGGGTGATTATTAGAATTTTCCTTATTTACTGACAATTGTTGCCAACTATTTCAATTATATTTTTCTTTTTGTCAATTCGGTTACAAAGGAACAAATGAACCTCCATTGTTATTGCTTTCTGCAGGGTCTACATTTTATTTTGATTACTAAGCTGGACCATATTTGTAACAATAACGAAAGGGTGCAAAAAATGTTTATTTGTAAAAAAGAGAAGAGCATCAAAGGCCTCCTTACCCAGCCAAGTTTACGCTCTAAAGACTTTACCAGATCAGTGCATCCAGAAAGGTCATTCTTAACAGCAAGCAGTGAAAATGTATCCCTCTGCTATTACAAAATGAAAAAAAAAAAAAGTGCAGGAAAGAATAAAAACAAAGGAAGAAACAAAAAAATAGGATCCTGGAGCTTGATTTACAGCATGTCACTGTGTGGTAAGAACAATTTGTTCCTGCAGCCAGACCTTTTTTACACTTCTTTTATGCCGTGCTTGCAAGATCTAGTTTTAAAGTGAACCTGCTGTCCAACATGTGACTCTTATACATTCCCCAACATTGAAATTGCAAATCAAGATGGAAATCGTGTGGAATGATGAAAATCACAGGACTGATACACATACCGTGTTTCCCAAACACTAAGCCCTCCCACAAAATTAAGCCCTGGCAAGAAAGTAGACACCCCCAAAGGAGAGAAGACAGCCCCAAAAGAGAGAAGACAGCCCCACAAGGGAGGAGACAGACTCAAAAGAGAGAAAACAGATCCAGCAATCGCACTCATAAGAACCCGAACAGCTATAGCTGCTGGCATATGGCTGGTGCTGATGGTGTATGGGCTCTCCCACAGAGATCTGTGTCACTGTTGGGTCTGCTCACACACACATTAGGTCCAGGATCCCTCTGCTCACACACACAAACATCTGATCACAGTAGTATGACACATACACACACACACACACACATACATACACACATCTTGTGTTATGTGATGCCCTGGACTAGTCAGGTCGTCCCAGGTAGTCACACACACATACACCCCCTCCCCGAGTAGGTGAAAGCAGCCAACCAAGAAACCCTTGTCAAAACCCTCCAGGTTTGATGTCCACACCTGGCGGGGCAGAGCTAGGCGGTTGGCTCCGCCCGCCGATGAGTTCACAGGCCTGGAGGCGGGAAAGACACAAGTTCAGACTGAAGTTCTACAGCAGTGTGAGGAGTAACCTTGACAGTGAAGGAGGGAGGACGAGTTCAATGGCAGACGTGTGACCAGGCCTTCCAACAGACTACTCCGGTGGCTGGGTTGGAGCCCAGTCACCTTTGGCAAGGAGGCAGACGGTGGTGGCCGCCTGCAGGAGCTGGGATTACAGCCGGTGGAACCGTAGGGACCGGGGTCGGGCGGTGGCCCGCCGGTACCGAACCGGGGAACCGATTGGAAACCGGAGCACCAGGTGGGGTACTTAGACCCAGTACAAAGTCCTGAACCAACAGGACCGAGTCAAATCAACTGATTGAGGACTGGACTTAAGGACCTATCCCACACAAGACCTGTTAGAAGACAACAGCCCAACCATACAGGGTAAAGCCACCGCCAAAGCATAGAGACCCAAAGGGCCAGTGTCTGCGGGCAAACAGGCTCCTACGGCATATACCAGTCGGGGAGCGGACTACCGTTGATTAGGCATAGGAGTCAAACATTCATACAAAGAGGTGCAGGAGAAAGGCGGAAACCATCAACCTATTCTGGGAGAAGCTGCAGCCGGCTGCGGGCCCCGTTCGTCACCCCGTTTGGTTTACCAGAGACTCCAGTGTATTGTGTCATAGTGAGTACACCAGTGCCTTCGGGCTGCGCACCGCACCGCACCGCATCAGCACCCAGCACGCACCCGCTCCCATGCCTCAGCACCTCCATCGGGCCCCCGGGACCATCGCTCCCCTACCCACGGAGGGGTCAACACCAAGCTGCGCAACACCGTCCCTGGGAGGCCTAGTTAACAGCAGCGGTGGTGTCCATCTATTCAGCACAACCCGTGGGTGGCGTCACGAACTTACATCCCAAACCAAACCACCGCGGCCCCGGCCGTGGAACTTCCCCGTCAAGTTTCTGCGTGTAGCGCTAACCCCCTTGCAGAGCGACGTGACCCTGGGTCCGCGAGAGGCTCGAGCCACCACACACCGTATGAGCACGGATCCGAGCGGCTCGGCGGTCGCAGCCGAGCCCGCGGGACGGTACAGATACCATACTGCTTCCGGCTAGAAGGGGTACTGTGGAACGTGAATACCTGCAGTGGAATGCATCGAGGACTTGTGGTGGATCGCATTGAGGAACAGGTCCTCTATGCGTTCCAGAGCAGGTTTTCGATGCGTTCCACCGCAGGTGCTCAATGCATTCCACCGCAGGTCTTTGCATTCCACAGCATGCCAGGTCCCCCTCACAACCAGAAGCAGTACAGCATCATCGGATGTGTGTGATGTTACTGTCTGTATGTGAGATGTTACTGCGATCGGATGTATGTGATGTGCGATGTTACTTTGATCGCATGTGTGTGTATGTGAGTGGGGGGATGCATTCCACAGTGTCTCAGGTCCCCCTGCCGGCTGGAAGCAGGGGAGGACCACTCTGTAATGCATGAAGATCTCCTTGAAGCGCCCACTGTAGAAAATGGACATTAAAGTGATGCAGCTGTCCGAGGTCTGGTAAGTGCTATTCTCCTAGGGGTGTCTTCCCTCTTTTGGGGGTAAACTTACCCTACTTACAGCAAAGAAGGGCTGCAGTTGTTACTCACCCAGGCCAAAAACTAATACTCTAGCAGGATGCAGCTGAGTTCCCAAGTGGAGGCATCACAGGTGCAGGAGGAGAAAATCACACACACATTTCCAAAAACTGGAGGGGGTGATTGCTGATTGATAAAACTACAAACTGATGGCTTGCATAGAGCACTGTTCACGCATGCAGATGCACAAACACAAGCCCGCAGCCTATTAGGTGACGCCCATACTATTAGATCAGGTGGGCTGCCAAGCTATACTCCATCTGTGCATCATACAGGGAAAGGACTCTAATATGCAAGGCCTAACAGAAAGGTATCTGGCTGCATCCTGTTAAAAAAAGATGAGGTTTTAGTTGGTATTATGGCCAGAATACGGAAGCCTACAACCCTCGTCATGGGAACCTCATGTTTATAGGTCCCTACACTGAATATAAAAATAGCAACAAAAAGAGGAATAAATATCCTCCAAATATCAAGCATTACTTACAGCAAAGAAGGGCTGCAGTTGTTACTCGCCCAGGCCAAAAAGTAATACTCTAGCAGGATGCAGCTAAGTCCCCACTAAGTGGAGGCATCACAGGTGCAGGTGAAGAAAATCAAACACACATTTCCAAAAACTGGAGAGGGCGATTGCTGGATATTAAAACTGCACACTGATGGCTTGCATAGAGCACTATTCACACATGCAGATGCACAAACACAGCCCTGCAGCCTATTAGGTGACACCCATACTATTAGATCAGGCGGGCTGCCAAGCTATACTCTATCTGTGCATCAGGGACTGGACTGTTGTGAATGTTAGTTATGTCTTGGCTGCTGGGAGGCTCCATCTGGTGGCCAGGAAGGGTTTGGACAGAGACCAGGTGTGTTGTGCAGTGGGTGTTTCCTTTCCTAACTCTCTGCTTATTTAAGTCCTGGTCTGATTGCAGGCTGTTGCCGGATGTCAGTTGTTCTTTGTATCTCCAGCCTGCTTAATCCTGCTCTACATCACATCCACTCCAGATAAGTTCTTGCTCTTTATTTATTGCCTGGTTCTTTTGCTTATCTGGGTTTATCATTTGTTGTGTTTGGTTTCAGTTTATTTCCTTCCAGGGATTTTCCCCCTCAGTGGATTGTTGAGGAACTCCCTGCAGTTCTGTGTGGAGTATAGCTCCTTTGGGTCCATGTGTTTATGGCTTGTTGAATTTGTTATAATTCTTGTTTTCTGTTCATTGGTAAGACAAGGGCACCTGGTATAGGATGGAGTTCAGATCGAGCGATCTGAGGGCCTTTTTGTACTATCAGGAAGTTGGTATTTTGCAGGGTTTTTCTCTGGCTACCATCAGTCCCTTTCCTGTCTTTTCCTATCTTAGTCAGCGGGGGCCTCACCTTTTGCTAATCCTGTCATCTACCTGTGTATTGTGTTTTTCCTATATCACCGCAGTCTTTGAATGTGGGGGGTTTTCTATTCTTGTCTATTTTCTGAGGCAGAGAGTTATTCATCTTTCCTACCTTTAGGATAGTTAGTTCTCCGGCTGGGTTCGCGGTGCACAGGATGTTAGTTCACCCCTCGGCTACTTCTAGTTGTGTTGGTTAGTAAGGGGATGGCGGCCAGATTAGTTGCCAATGCTCTTGTCACCTTTTTGCCAATGATTTGTGGTGATCTTCCATGGTTCCGGATCATAACACTGGACTCTAATATGCAAGGCCTAACAGAAAGGGACTTGGCTGCATCCTGTACAAAAAAAAAAAATAGGTTTTAGTTGGTATTATGGCCAGAATACGGAAGCCTACAACCCTCGTCAAGAGTTTGTAGGTCCTGTCTCTGTATGATGCACAGATTGAATACAGCTTGGCAGCCCACCTAATCTAATAGTATTGGCGTCACCTAATCGGCTGCGGGCTTGTGTTTGTGCATCAGCATTTGTGAACAGCAATCTATGCAAGCCATCAGTGTGCAGTTTTATCATCCAGCAATTGCCTTCTCCAGTTTTTGGAAGTGTGTGTGTGATTTGCTCCTCCTGCACCTGTGATACCTCCACTTAGTGGGGACTTAGCTGGATCCTGCTAGAGTATTACTTTTTTGCCTGGGCGAGTAACAACTGTAGCCCTTCTTTGCTGTAATAAGGGGTAAACTTACCCCCAACCTGTGTTTCCCCAAAAGTAAGCCCAACCCCAAATATAAGGGCTAGCATATTTTTGGGGGCAAAAAATAATATCATACAGTCTTATTTTCGAGAAACACGGTATTAATTATGTACAATTTATGGAAAAATGAACACATTTTCAAAATATCTCGATTCACTCAGTATTGTGTGTGGGCACCGTGCCCAGAAAAGCACATACTTACAGACATTGGCATGCTATCACAAGAAATAATTACTGGATGATGATTGTTGAATGCACATGGCCATGACAATCTTCAAGGACTGCTACTGGCAGCTCCCTTTGCAATTGCTAACCATTGGCGTTACAGATGTATATCGATTGAAGACAAGTGGAGAAATGGGCCTTGGTAGCATGTGTAGGACACTTAGGCTGTTGAAAGTCGCATGAGCAACCTCTGGTTCCAGGAGAAAATCGATGTAACATTGAGCTATTAGTGTACTTGGAATGAAGACTAGAGGGATTAAGCTACTGTACATTATACTACCCCACAACATAATACTGGAAGCTGGACCAATTTAACATTCCATCATGAAAACCTACCGTACCGTATTTAGCAATCATTGTGTCTAACAAAAAAAATGGAACTCTAAAGAGGATAGACCTCTATTCCATCTTCTGGTTTCCATATGAAAACCAAGTGGACAACACCAAGAAGTCTTCAAGAGGGGATGTCACACCAGTCTTACTCCAGGAATTATGGTGTGGAGTGGCCAAAAGTACAGTAGCCAGACTCCTCTAGTCTTTATTCTAGATACATTAAAGGTCAGTGTTTCATTGATTTGGTCATGCAACATATCATTCTCACGGCCTTCGATACTGTAATATTCATAATTCCACAACTTTTCCTTCTTGGTTTTGTATTCCTCAATTTTCAAAATTTTACTCTGGCACTGCAGTAAAGTGAACCTGTCAGTTACACACAGTGAGACTTGTTATTTTGTACACATAAGTAATAATTATAAGAGTGCATTAGTGCATTAGAGCCTAAATCACGGGTTTGACATAAAAAAAACAAACAACAAAATAGGTGCAAATCAATTTAATAATAAATCTTGGAGGCCGAAGCTAAATTTTACTGAAAAATCTCTAAATTCATTTTACTCCTCTCAGCCAAAAAACAAAATAATAATATCTGGCTACTAGGGAATCTCACTCCATTTAAATGTATGCATTCCCCAAAGAATTTAACCTTGTATAAATCTGTGACAGAAGCAGAAAGATATAATGTACAGTAATTAAAAGAAAAGACTGCAAGTAGTAAAATGGAAAAGAACAACCATGCCTCCCAACTCTTGAAGAACAGAAAGAAGGACAAAGCATGTGGCGCGTTGTACACACCGCGGCAAGTTTTGACCATGCCCATAGCCCTGGCGGTGAGGGATGTTCAGCAGATGCCCCAGACTGTTCATTCACTCATAGTTGTATCAGCCAGAACTTTCTCAAATTTATATCAGCTTCTCTATATGACATGTTGCTTTTTTGTGTCTGTAAGGCCGCTGTCCACACCAAATTATACAATAAAACAGTCTCCTCTGATTATTGCATTTTTGATGCATTTCTTAGGCATTTTCCTTATTATTTCATGTCTTTTTGGTGTAGATATGAATCTGCATTTGTAAGAGCAGCAAACATGCAATAATCAGAGAAGATTGTTATTGCATTGCATGGTGTGGACACTTGCAGAAAAAAATGCAGCATTTACACTAGATGAGAATACGGCCTCAGTGTTACATTTGTATTACCAATGGAGAAAAATAATCTATTGCGCCATTTTTTTTTCGCAATTTATGGATCCTTAATCTGATCGCTGTGCTGTTCGAGTCGTTACGATTACAGGGACACCAATTTTGTCCATGTTATTTACTGATTTGTGATATTTATTATTTTTTGAAAAAGAGCAATCAAAATTACATTCTACTTTTTTATTATTTTTAGTAATTTTATTAGAAGAAAAAAAATCTTTTACTTCTCCTCTAGAATAAAGGACACAGAGATGCTGCTCTGTACAATAGATCTTTACGTCCAGTATAATCTACTGTGGAATCAGAGACTGCAATGTAGCTTCATCTACACAAAATCCTTCCTCTGACATAATCAGTGCTTGTAGCTCAACAGCTATGGCTGCTGTAATGTGTTTGAAAGTTGCTGGTTTGATTCCAAGGATGGGTGAAAAATAAAAATATTATAATTTTGTAATTGTTTTCTCACTTCTTTATAGTAGGTTTATAGGAACAAAAGAATCTGATTTTTTTTCCTTCACCTACATACAGATGCAGTATATATCTATCTAGATCTCTGTGTAACTGAATCATTTGCTTCTGGCTTCTCTGCCTGAAATTCAAGTTAAGATTACCAAATCCTCCTATTGGCTCAATGGTAGAGCTGTGTCCTATGGACAAAGTGCTCAAAAACTCATTAGATCTCGACCTGTTATGGAAATCCAGTGTAGATGAGAAATGTTGATACATTTAATTTATTCTCTTTTTGAGTAATTTACTCACTGAACTAAGAGGTGGAGCTAGGACAAAAGCAATGAACTGCGGGAGTGAGCCCTCAAATCAGGTCAATCCCGCTGAATATGGGATGGTTGGGAGGTATGCATACATCTTTCATTTCAGAAAATGAAATCAATTATCTAATTTATATGCAACATGACCTTGGGATAAGTTGTCAATATCAGATCAATAGGGGTCTGACCCCTGGCACCTCCACCAATCAGCAGTTGTCAGCTTTGATGATAGCTTGATGTAAACAGTGAAAACAAACCTCCTTATAACCATATAGCACATATTAGTCTATGGATACCCAAATTTTGGATTAATCCATAGCCAACACCTACTCCATTGCAATTAAGACACGACCTTTTGTGATCCTGTATTATTATGTCAGGAGAGTCAGGAAAATGAGCTGCTGCCAGGTGATGCGATACAAAACTCGCACAAGTGTGACTCCGACCTTATGGTGCGCTCACAAGAACTGTATGACTCGCACGAGTCTCACATCGCATCACCTGGCAGCTGCACACTCCCGGACATGAGCATGCAGCTGCATAGAACTGCATGCAGATGCACGCTTATGTAAGAAGAGTACGTGGCTTCCGGGTGATGCGATCTGATACTCGTGTGAGTCATACAGCTCGTGTCAGCGCACCGTAAGGCTGGAATCACACTGGCGCAAGTCTCACATTGCATCACCCGGTAGCTGCACACTCTCCTGACAGAAGCGGGTTGGCTGCATGTATTTCTATGCAGCTGCACACTCCTGTAAGAGAGTGTGGGGCTTCCGTGTGATGTGATGAGAGACTCATTCAAGTGTGTGACACCGGCCTTATTTTGATACACAGCCATGATAAAGCCCGACAGCTGGGGGCTGCAGCCATGGCCTTTATCTGTACTGGTATCAGAATACGGGGACTCTACACCAATTGTTTTATTTATTAATTTATTTTTATAACACTATACTGACCCGCAGATATTTGCACTGCTTTCCCCGCCCATCGGCCATCTTGGCGCCTGTGGTTGGTTGCACTCAGCTGACACGCTGACACTCAGGGTGGGTAAGCGTCTAACTGCAACCAATTATACATGCTGGTGGGCGGGGAAAGCAGTGAATATTCAATGAGGCTTAATTGTCGGCTTCAGAAGGGAAAGCGTGACCAGGAAGCAGCTTGCCGCCATAACGGAGGTTCGGTGAATACACCGCGTATGCTCTTTTATCTCTGGATTCTGGTATCCATAGACTTGTATGTGTACCAAATTCCGGACCGGATCCGAGTTTTTTAAAAAATTTAGCAGGGACCCGCCGGTCTCAGTTTTCTGTGAGTCTGCCCAGCTCTACAAATAACCCTAAAATAAAATCCAGAGTAACCAATTGCTTCCAGAAGTCACCTAATTACTAAATTGAGTCCACCTGTGTTACGGGAGGACCGGCAGATTAGGACCAGGGGGTATATATCCTAATCGCCAATCGGGGCCCACCGTGCTCCAGAAGACAAAGGAGCTGCTGGCACCTGAGGGTTAGGCGGAGACTATAGAGCTGGATGACTCTGAGATAACCCAGGAACTCTGGGAACCGGTCACGTGTGTTGGGACACGTCAGACCGGACGACAACCCGATTAGCGTTTTGGTGCACCTAGCGCTACACCAACCACGTGTGCAGGAAACACGTCAGGCCGGGTGGTAACCAGGTAGCGTTGACCGGAAGACCGCCACGAAAGCGCCCTGTCGGCCACGTGTGTAGGACACGTCAGGCCTAGCGGTCCTCCGATTAGCGTTTCTGGCCACCTATCGACTGGCCACGTGTGTGTAGAACACGTCAGGCCAGATGGGTGCACCAGTAGCGTTGACCGGGAAGCCGAGGAGGATAAGGAACACCCTGTTATCTCCACAGGGGTCCTGGGGTACACTGTCCGTGCGCGTAGGGGGCACAACCGGACAGGTGGCGCAGCAGGTGCGTTGTCCGTGTGCGTAGGGGGCACAATCGGACAGGTGGCGCAGCAGGTGCGTTGTCCGTGTGCGTAGGAGGCACAATCGGACAGGTGGCGCAGCAGGTGCGTTGTCCGTGTGCGTAGGGGGCACAATCGGACAGGAAGCACAGCAGCCGCAGCCCAGTTAACGCCACTGGGCTGCTATAGCAAGACTGGAACGGCAGGAGGGAAGCACGGCGCCTGACCCTGATGTGCCGAGCCATGAATCTTGGCGTGACAGGCACCGTTCGCCTAACCCTACCTACCGCTTCCGAACATAGGCTTATGCCGCAATGAGGCTCTAACATGGAGGTGTGCTCTGACTGAGCAAAAGTGAAGACACTGCACCTCCATGTTGTCTCCAGCCCCTTTTATAACCTGGGTCCGCCCCAAACCCAGGGTGGAACCACCAAGGTCCAATAGCAGAGTGCCATGTCATCAGTGACGTCACATGCGACCTATCCGGAACCGCCACGTCATTGATGACCTCATGGCAGCCACGCCCCAAACACTTCACCAGTCATCGTCTGACAACCAATACTGAGGTGCCAGATCATAGGGGCGGGCCTCTGCGAGCCAGTCCGGAGTTGCCACGTCATCAGGACACCTGACACCCTCTGCCCTATCAGGGCCTGCCACCTCATGGACATGCTCAGTGAGGTCCTTACCGGACTTAGCCTCTGATGCACTAAGTGCCTGAGCATGCTCAGTAGCCTGAGCCACAGGCTTAGAAAGCAGACTATCAGTTTGAGCATGCTCAGTAGCCTGAACTGAGGACTTAGTCTCAGACATAACACAAACAGGCTGAGCATGCTCACTAGGCAAAACACCGGGCTTAAACTCTGGCTGGGGTAAATCGGCGCACGCATGCGCACTAGCCGCCTCTCCACACTTAGACGTGGTGGAAGGAACAGCAAACTGGACGACCCGAGGCACGGCCAAGAACGGCAGCCGGCGCCTGGGCGCAACAGGAACCGCAGCAGGCTGCTTGTGGCTATGGCGGCACAGGTTCGTAACAACCTGTATGTAATTTATTCTCAGTATAACTACACCTAGTCTGTAAAGACTTTAGAGAATTTTTAAGAACATTAGGGATAAAACAGCAACATTACAACTAAGGCACACACCAGACAAGTCTGGAATAAACTTGTGGAAAAGAGTAAAGCAGGGTTAGGTATAAAAAAAATAGTCTATGCTCATAGAGCACTGCTCATTCCATCATCCAAAAATTGAAGGACTATAGCACAACTGCAAATCTACCAAGACATGACTGTCCACACAGTTTTCACCGTCATGCTCCAGCGCAGACGTACTTCTCTCTGCACTGCCGAGGGCAGAGCTAAGTAGTTAAGGTGCAAGCACGTGGAAAGGCCAAAGTATGTCCGTGCCTGCGCACTACCACACTTTGCTTTGTCCGTGGTAGGCCATACGGAAGTGCGCGTCCCCAGTAGTGCAATGGAAGACACTGTGTGGATCATGTAGGGCGCGCATCCACATGAAGCAGGGAAGGAGGATGTGTTACACCTCGTGGCTCTCCTGTTGCAAGGAATGAGGTGGTCCCCCATTCCTTGTCTGCCGCGAGCCCTCCTGCTCAGCAGCACCAAAGGTCTGGGAGACTGCGCAGTCTGCAGGAGCTGCCTCCTTGGAGACGCAGCAGAAGGGTGACACCTAGTGGTTCTCCCCTTGCAAGGAATGGAGTAGTCTCCCATCCCTTGTCTGCCACGAGCCCTCCTGCTCAGCATCACAGACGGTCGGGGAGGTTGCGCAGTGTGCAAAGGATGGATACTCAGGGAAGCAGCAAGACTTCCCTTATCTCTGCACATTGTGAAACCGAGGATCCCGCCTTTATGACCCAGAGGCAGGAAGATGAGTATGTGCCCCACGTGACGTCTTCTGATTCGCTCACTGATATCACACGGCCCGATAACGAGGCTGGTGGTGTGCTGAATCTTGACTGGCCGGGCCAAGACGTCATGAATCCTCATTGGGTCACGTCCATCTCGCGCCCGCCCTTGGGTGGAGCTACACCTCCTTAAAAGCTCCCCCCTGCCATCATGGTGGCGTGTGACCGTCCTTCTATGTTTGGATGTCTGGCAGCGTGCTGCCATGCCACTGCTCAGGCATTATTGTCTTTTGTGGGCTTTGCCCTTGCTGCTCAGGCAGCACCTGGTTTGCAGGCCGTGTTCCTGCCTTGCTGCTCCGGCAGTATCTCCTTTAACAGGCCGTGTTCCTGTCCCAGGTGAGCTCCTCGAGTCTCCACTGGACTCACCTGGTTATTGAAAGCACACGTGCGTGGGCACCTCTGTGCTACCCTCGTGCCATATCCTGTGACTCCCGCTGGCACACGTGTGTAGGCACCTCTGTGCGTCCCCGTGCAACAGGTACACCGATCGAGAAGCCCCGAGCCATACAACCCTCACGGGTTAGGGCGGACTGGTGTACATAGATCGTCTGTGACATTCCAGACGATCACTAGTAGCAACCCGCTCACTCTTTCCTGACCATAGCAGCGGTCCCTTACACCGCACAGTGGACCTTGACCGGCGGAAGCTGTCCATTTCCCATCTTGGCACGCTTCCCCGGGTCCCCCTCGTAACATTACGGTCGCGCCAAAGGTCTGGCTATGGCGGAAGAGCAGCAGCAGTTGCTGCATTATGTGCAGCAGTTGGAGTCACGATTGGCAGCAGTGGAGCGGTCTTCCCCCGATAAGGCTGCTCTAGCAACAGTCGCCACCCAGGCGGCTACTCAGGCTGTGGAATTGTGCGGAAGGTCGCCTCGCCTTGCGCTCCCAGAGCGCTTCAGCGGGGACAGCTCTGAGTGCCGTGGTTTCATAAACCAGGTTACCACCTACTTGGAGTTGTCCGCGACTGATTACGCTACTGAGAAGGCGAAGGTAGCCTTCGTCCAGTCCCTGCTCACAGGGAAAGCGCTAAAATGGTCCACGCCGTTGTGGGAGCGCGGAGATCGGGTGGTGAATCACCTTCCAGTTTATCTTGAGGCCATGAGAAAGGTGTTCCTCGGGCCTCAAGTCACCCACGACTCCGAGCTGCGGCTCCTATGCCTTCGGCAAAGGTCCACTTCAGTCGGGGACTTTGCAGTACAATTCAGGACACTCGCCGCAGAGCTGGACTGGCCAGATAAAGTCCTGGTCCCTGTGTTCTGGGAGGGTCTGGCAGGGTTCGTCAAAGACGCACTGGCCACGCGTGACGTGACGACCACCTTAGAGTCCTTGATTCGGCTTGCCTCTCGCATAGACATCCGCCATGCAGAGCGGAGGCTCGAGGTCTCTTCGGCACCCACGTCTACTTGGTCTACAGAGCCTCTGATTTCCCTTCTCCACCAGACCGATCTCCCAGCCAGCTCTGTTGATGACTCTGTGGAGCCAATGGAAGTCTCCAAAGTGGTCCCCTCTACCATAGGTTCTCGGCCATCGGCCGTTTGCTTTGCCTGTGGGCAGGGGGGACATGTAGCTACCCGATGTTTGAAACCTTCGGAAGAAAGTCAGTGTCTTGTTTCACCTACGGTCAGCATGAGGAGGGTCATTTCCACTCCCCAAGACCAGGTGCCACCTGGTAAGACCCTCACTTCCTCTGACTCCCAGAATGGTGTGCTGTCATGGGATCATGCCTCCAAAGTTGGGGCCCACTTCAGGGTCGACAGGACCAGAGACCTAGGGGTCAGGCATTATTGGGGGCCGGCGGTAGCCCAGGATGTACATAAGAATATGGGAGTCCGTACGTCCTGTGCGTATAATAAACCGTTCAGGCGGAGGCTTGCGGGTCTTCCACATCCTGTGCCATCTTTCGCACCTAGTGACCTAGTGTGGCTGTCTTCTGAACCTTCCAGTACAGACAGCCGAGTTTGCTCCTAGGTACCTTGGCCCGTTTACAGTAATAGAGCGGGTAACCGCGGTAGTATATCGACTCCAGCTCCCTCCGTGCTGGGCTATTTCTAATACGTTTCATGTATCCCTTCTGAAACCCGTACGACCTAAAACCTCAGGGTCCCTGCTGTCCCAGGCCGACTTCTCGTCCGACGACCCAGAAGTAGCGAAGCTAGTAAAAACAAAAATTGTACAGGGCAAGAGGTACTTCCTCGTGGAGTGGGTCGGTCATGGCCCAAAGCATAGGTCCTGGGAATTGGAGGATCATGTCCATGCCCCAGGTTTGGTGGTGGCCTTCGAGCGCAGGCGGGGGGGCCCCTAGACGGGGGGGTAATGTTACACCTCGTGGCTCTCCTGTTGCAAGGAATGAGGTGGTCCCCCATTCCTTGTCTGCCGCGAGCCCTCCTGCTCAGCAGCACCAAAGGTCTAGGAGACTGCGCAGTCTGCAGGAGCTGCCTCCTTGGAGACGCAGCAGAAGGGTGACACCTAGTGGTTCTCCCCTTGCAAGGAATGGAGTGGTCTCCCATTCCTTGTCTGCCACGAGCCCTCCTGCTCAGCATCACAGAGGGTCGGGGAGGTTGCGCAGTGTGCAAAGGATGGATACTCAGGGAAGCAGCAAGACTTCCCTTATCTCTGCACATTGTGAAACCGAGGATCCCGCCTTTATGACCCAGAGGCAGGAAGATGAGTATGTGCCCCACGTGACGTCTTCTGATTCGCTCACTGATATCACATGGCCCGATAACGAGGCTGGTGGTGTGCTGAATCTTGACTGGCCGGGCCAAGATGTCACGAATCCTGATTGGGTCACGTCCATCTCGCGCCCGCCCTTGGGTGGAGCTACACCTCCTTAAAAGCTCCCCCTGCCATCATGGCGGCGCGCGACCGTCCTTCTATGTTTGGATGTCTGGCAGCGTGCTGCCACGCCACTGCTCAGGCATTATTGTCTTTTGTGGGCTTTGCCCTTGCTGCTCAGGCAGCACCTAGTTTGCAGGCCGTGTTCCTGCCTTGCTGCTCCGGCAGTATCTCCTTTAACAGGCCGTGTTCCTGTCCCAGGTGAGCTCCTCGAGTCTCCACTAGACTCACCTGGTTATTGAAAGCACACGTGCGTGGGCACCTCTGTGCTACCCTCGTGCCATATCCTGTGACTCCCGCTGGCACACGTGCGTAGGCACCTCTGTGCTTCCCCGTGCAACAGGTACACCGATCGAGAAGCCCCGAGCCATACAACCCTCACGGGTTAGGGCGGACCGGTGTACATAGATCGTCTGTGACATTCCAGACGATCACTAGTAGCAACCCGCTCACTCTTTCCTGACCATAGCAGCGGTCCCTTACACCGCATAGTGGACCTTGACCAGCGGAAGCTGTCCATTTCCCATCTTGGCACGCTTCCCCGGGTCCCCCTCGTAACAGGATGGCCCATGATCACTGCCATCGGACTGGACCGCCCCATAGGTGAGTATAATAAAATATTATTTTAATATTACGCAGATCGACTTGGGGACATATATACAGCATTTATAGAAAGCGGTAGACAGATAGTGGTCGTACTTTATATTGTGAAAACCTCATGACAGGTTTCTATTAAAGGGGTTATCCCCTCTTCTGATAAAATTCTGCAGTCACTCTATGGACTGCATACTTCTGATTCTTTATAGCATGTGCACCACACACCATCAGGATTCTCCAGTATTGCCAACAACAGCGGGTGGTCATGTGACAACATTCCGATTAAACGTGCTTAGCATTACTCAGTTGACTTGTATTGAGAGAGCCGGAGGTCTGCAGTCACTGTATGTGTATCGGAAGGCCAGAGAGCCCATTTTATTTGAAGGAAAGGTATTAATTATCCGGCTCTATTTTTGGCGTGAGTGGTAAGCATTTCCAGTTTTCATATATTAATATGTGCACTTGGGATTCTAACTTCATGCTTATTAAAACTGTGAGTGCACGAATAGTCACAGCCCAATGTGGAGTGGATGAGACAACCCTAGGCTGTGGATCAATGTGCACGTTATTCTTTATTTCACACTTACATCACCATATAGATTACATACGAGATGACACTAGTTAATGTCACTTCTCACCAGTAAATGACTGCTGCATGTGCCTAAATGAAGAAATGTCTGCTAGGAATTTTATAGGGACAATTTCTCTGTTGGTAGAGTTGTAGTACTAATATTCTGAACCATGTGCAGATCTTTAAACATACAAGTAAGATTTAGTTCATTCTTACATTGCCTTAATGAGAACCTCCACTTATTTTTCATATATTCATGCCCAGTAGCCAATAAGCAGAAGTTTAAATATTTTTAATGGGTACTATTAAAGCGAAAACGTCATGTAAAAAAAAATGTGATTAACCTGTAGATATGGGGAAAGCGGCAGGTTAATAGCGCTATGATGCTATGCCCCCACCGCATTGAAAGCCTGGCTACTAGGAGGAAATAATCTTCATTCCTCCTGGCAGCCTTGGGCTTTCAATCAATGAGGCATGGCCAGCAATATTTCAGTGACCGCTCAGTGCATCAGAATGGAGCAGGCTGTTTGTCTGTCATGGGGGCGTGGTACCAATAAATATGCAGTGATTGAAACTTCGCCAGCTGTGCCCCTTTGATTGAAAGTCCAGAGGAATAAAGATAATTTCTTCCAGGTAGCTGGGCTCTCTGTTTGGCAGCCACATGGGCTAAAATTGAACAGGTGTAGCAAAGATCACATCATGTTTTGAGTTCCTTTTATTTTCCATTGTTATGGAACAAAGTAGAAAATGGAACTTATGTATTAGATGAATCTGTCAAATAACAGACACAAATGGTGATGGACTGACCTCTTTGACTATAATCAGGTCTTTTTGACTTCCGTTAAAGTATCCATCTTTACAATGGAATAAAAATTGTGCAGCATGCTGCAACTATCTTCCAATGAAAATGATGAAGTTTGGGATTGAGCATCCTACCAAATAATATGAAATGAGCGTGGACCTAGCCTAATGTTAGCATGGAACTTTAGGCCGCTTCACCATAGTCAGTTCAAGGCACCCCAGTCTGACATTGACCCAGACTGATCATACATTTATCACCTAGTCAGACCAGTAGTTGTATGTGGGCTAACCTCCTTACCCTCCACCCCCTACCTTAGATTGTGCAATTCCCAGAATTGGAAATGTAAGGTGCTCCAAAAAATGATCATGCTTTTTTAAGTCCTGCTCACCAAAAAGGCATATTTTTTACCTATCTTAAAGTGCACCAATCACCAGGATTTTCCCATATAATCTAATGATCAGGCTGATTCTATACGTATCTTTAGGTGTCAGCTAGGATGAATAGTTTCTGAAACACAAGTAAGTAAAGCTTGTAAAATTAACAGCTTTTTGAGTGACATCAGCTGCAGCCGCTGATATCTGGGGTGGGTATTCGTAGTGATTCCCACCCCCTGCCTGTTTTTCCTCCCCCTATCTATTATTTATGCTAATTCCATTATAGAAGGTTGTGGCTATAAATCATGGTAGCTGGAAGGACCTGTGCTGATGTCATACCTATGTGACCAGAAGGAGTGGGGCTTCTGATAGGGGCAGGACAGACAGGCAGGGGTAGGAATCACAATCAAACCTCACCCCAGCTATCAGCTGCTGCCAATCAAAAAGCTGCTCATTTTACAAGCTTTACTTGCTTGTGTTTCAAAACTTATATATCCTAGCTGCCAACTAAAGGTATGTATAGACTCAGCCTGATAGGTATGTTGTCCCTCGTGCATGAGCTGTTTACGGCATTGCAACTCAGTCCCATTCATCTGATTAAGGACCAAAGCACACATATTGATGCTATGATTTATATTACTAATAACAAAACAACAAAATATCCATAACAATTAGTAAATGGTCTCCTAAATGCTGAACACATTGGACAGAAAGCCAAAAACAAAAGCTATAGAGCTTTCGACTATGTACTACTACAACCTCGCTATAGTCGTTCAACATCAGGATAACACTTTTTATTTATTAGAACCATTCATGTTTTTCGAGGACTACATGCTGTATAGTTAATACAATGAGGTCATCTGTTATACTACTCTCAGATGGCTGTTGAGAAGAGATGGGAGCAAAGGAATACTCAAGGGCGCATTACATTAGTCATGGAAAATATGGTGAATGTCTCTGTACATCTATTTACTTCTATTTAGGTTACATAGACAATGTGTTACATTCAGATCTAGAGCTACATAGCTTCTTTATGGAAAGGAAATGTAACGGACTATTACTAGATTACATTAGTTTCCTCTTTCTAAGGAAAAGATTTAACATTTTCTTGAAGACCAGAAATAGAATTCAAGGCTGTAAGGCCATAAATAAAAGACTTCTCTTATCAAGATGGAGAAATCTGAATTATTAAATAACTGAGAGGCATTCGAAAGCTTGTTTAAAGATGACCTTTCACCACGAGAATCATGCCAAATCACCGGCGCATGCTAAAGAGAAGAGGATGAGAAATTGGGGACAATGAAGACCGGAGGCAGGCTTATCTTTCGGGTAGCACACGCCCCAGAGCCTGGCAGATAGAAGATATAAAAGGATTTTTCCAGAACAACCCCTCATCCAGGAGGCAAACAGGTATGGCTAATTTCACCTCTATGCCACCTGTATGCCCATATTAACCCCTTCACGACTGGCCGATTTTGCACTTTCTGTTTTTTGTTCTTTTCTTTCTGCCTTCCATATTCTGAGAGCCGTAACTTTTTTATTTGTGTGTCAGTCATTTTTTATGGAGCTAGCTGTACTTTTAAATTAAATGATGAGTTAGTTTTACCATATAGTGTACTGGAAAACGGCAAAAAAATTCCAAATACGGAAAAATTGTAAAAAAAATGCATTTGTTTTTGAGATATTTTATTCACTCTGTTCACTATATGGTAAAACTGATGTGTTGGTGTGATGTCTGAGGTCGGTACGAGTTCGTAGACACCAAACATGAATAGGTTTACTTCTAAGGGGTTAAAAAAAATCTGAAGTTTGTAATTTTTGCGTTTGGAATTTTTTTCCTGCTACGCCGTTTGCCGATCAGATTAATTGATTTTATATTTTGATAGATCATTTATTTCTGAATTCGGCAATACCAAATGTGTGTATATTTTTTTTATTTTTTAACCTTTTAATTTTCAATGGGGCAAAAGGGGGGTGATTTGAACTTTTAGTTTTTTTTTCATTTTTTTTAATTTTTCAAAACTTTTTTAAACTTTTTATTTTTTGTACTAGTCCCCCTAAGGGGTTATAAGGATCAGCAGTCTGATTGTTCATTCTTTTCTCCCGATCAGAGCAGCACCACTCAGATCGGGAGAAATGATCATCTCTTGTAAACTACAGTACTCAGCTGCTAATTACAGGACCAGGTCATGTGAGCTACAGCAGTCATCACATGACCCTGTGCTACCATGACAACCATCGGATCCACGTGATCTCGTCACATGACTTACGGTGGTGGTCTGTGAGTAGGCAATTACCACGATCACATCTTGACAGCGCCATTCAAGGGGTTAACAGGTACAGGTAGATAGCGATTCCACTCATACCTGCGAGGTACACATGTCAGCTGTACAAATCAGCTGACATGTGAGCGTATCCCCACCTGCAGCCCGCAAGAGCACATGGGAAATAACACTATGACCGCTAGGACGTAAGATTACTGACCGTGGTCATTATGGGGTTAATAACTAAAAAACTTTAAAAAGGTGACAGAGTTCTTTTAAAAAAAGTAAAAAATGATGTAGGTTTACATATATTTATCCTGCTGTAAGTCTTCCACAGCAAAAAATCGGAAGAGAAATTGGAAACAGGATGGCAAAATGTGAAATTTGTTGTGAAAATCATAAAATAAACGTGTCACATTTAGAATTCACAGTGACAGTCAATTTCTCCTGCAGATTTTCCCAACAGCATATGGATAAGATTTTGTAACATCTCATCCACAATGATGGCATTGTAATATGCAAATGATTTTCTTCATGCAAAACTGCAGCAAATTATGGTGAATTTTCAAGTTTGTAGATTTTGTTGCTGAATTTTCTGTGATAGAAAATCTGTTCCATTCATCCAAATGTAGAGGTAGAAGAAGGAGATGGGACAAATGCCGCACTGCCGTGTGAAATTGAACTGATCTAAGTAGTAAAGTAGTGATTTTTATTCGTCGACACGTTTCTGTGAACACTTTTGCTTCGTTCAGGACAAAAAAAAATCACATACGGATATTGATTTTTTTTTTGCCCAGAAGAAGGCAAAAGTGTTCACAGAAACGCCTTGATGAATAAAAATCACTACCTTACTACATGGCAGCGCGGCATTTATCCCATCTATGCCTTCAGCTTCTATATCTACTAGAGGGGTGCTGCAGCAGCTGTGTCAATGCTCATATAGTGGATGTGGCTTACCCAACTACCCCAGGTGAGCCTCTCATCCCCCTCCAAGACCTTATTATCCCCCAGATATCCCCTTATCTGTGCTAATATTGTCTTTCAGTCTATTTTCTGGTTTTGATTCATCCAAATGTGTTTGTTTTAGATGAATGGAATATTTGCCAAATTTCCTGCAGCAAAATTCACAATCAATATGCCACAAATGAACATACCTATGACCCTCTCAAACTGTTTATTTTTCATATGTAAAAAAATTGTGTTTAGAATTGATGCAACGGGATCGGACAGCTTGGAAAACGTTTATGCTATTTGGACCCCTTGGGTGGACTTTCACCACGTTGATAGTATCTCGAGTATTGCGCTTATCTCCATGAGCAATTCCTATATCCCAAAACAGACTATCACCCGGAGACACCCTTGGTGAAACGGAATAGGTGCTTGCCAACCCCCTCCCCCATTTTTTCTACAGCCTCGTTCCCGTTTTCCTTTTTTTTCTACATCTCTTATTAATAAGTGCTATAATTCATGATAATCCATGAGTAGGGGAATGGCTTTTTGTTTGATTTGCATTACTTGTATGGTTGAAAATTAATAAAATTGTTTAAAATTGTTTGAAACTAAAAAATTGTGTTTTGTTTTAAGTTTGTTTGACCCATTTTTCACGTCTGAAAAAAAATATTGTAACTTTTAATGCCATGTAAACAGTAAAAGGCGGGCAGCATATGGATGGCGATTGTGACTTCCAGCGAGGATCAAAGTAGAATGTGTTATATATATTTTTGTGGAAAATCGGTCTAAAAAAAGGATGTGATAATAAGGGACAATCACGGCAATGGGTCTGTGATATATCCATAAAAAATAATGGATCGGAAATGCACTAAAAAAAAATGATGTGTAATACTGGACCTTTCCTGAAGCTTCAACTCTCACTAGTAACACAATGCCAAAAGCAGGTATCATTGCTGAAATAGTCATTCAGGCCACTCAGGTCTCTAGAAGATTTAACATGATGACTGCTATTCCCAATATAGTTTACGGCCGCAACACCCACCCCCGTTGTAGTTGGAGGTTGGCATGACTTTGGTTAGGGGGAGGTGACCAGAAGAGGAGGTGGGTACCAGGGAACATTGGGGTACTTATAGGGCAGTTGTGAGGGGGAAGACCTCTTTGGCCTGTGGTTCCCAGGGGATTGTCCCACCCTCCCTCCTTTTGTGATGGTTAGCAGGGTCATGGTGGCACTTGGCAGTTGGGGTGGGTCCTCAAAGTTGGTGTAAACTGTATTGGGAGTCCAAGGAGATGTGGATCCCTTTAATTTCCTGGCTTGGGTTGGTGGTCTGGTGATATTGGGGGAACACCAGCAATGGAATGTCAGGTCCCAGGTTTGGTATTTAACCCTTCCCCCTCCCCTTTTTTATATTGGTGCTCTCGAGTTGGTGGTTGTGGCTGGGAGTAAGTATGGTTTAGGGGGAAAGTAGTGTTTATTGGGTTACTAGTCAATCACCAGATTTATGGGCTTCAAGGACCCCACCCCTATTAATGTTTATTCTATGTATATATGTTAAATAAATGCTGCTGTGGCCATTTTCATCCAACTTGGTTGTCTGTGGTTATTTCATAGTCGTTTAGGTTAAGGGTGGGGGGTTATGTAGAGAGGTGGTAACAGGGGTCACCGAAACTCGACTATACCAAAGTCAAGTCATATAACTGGAAGAGTTGCAATGAACAACGAATGTTACTTTTTCTTTTTTTTTCCGGCACTAGGGCCACTTGTTATACACGACACATGACACAGAGAGGTCCACTCCAATCACTCATAATTAGAATTTCCAACCCAACCCCCATGAAAACAACCTCCAATTTCGAAAGCTATAAAAGCATCAGTGTTTTAATGGAGAAGGCTTAATATAACCCTACATTATATTTAGTAGACGGGCCAGTGCCTCCTTAAATATTTCAGCCATAGTATTCAAAAGCTCGTTTCTTTCCTTCTGACTGCTTAGTTTGTTTTATCTAACCCGGTGTAAATACAGAGATGTGTGTTTGATAGGGCACTCCTAATGAATATATACTTCATGATAAACAGTTGTTAGAGCTGTATTCATTGGCAAATGATGGGGAAAAGCCACACAAGTCAGCAGCAATGTCCGCTCTTTAAGTACGTGGAAACACTTGAAGCCTGGCAGCTGGCAGAGCAGCAAGAGCGTGTTAAGCCTGTATTGAGAATATGAAGTAAAGACTGTTAGCTTATACAGATCCCACAGGAGAACCTCCATTACGTGCATTCCTACACATCCTGCAACTCATGTTAACATACATTACAGGGGAATTCAGATGCTTCAGCCGGTGCACTGGAACAAATGCCTGGAAAATCTGACCAAATTGCAATACGACAACTGACAGAAACCGTAGGGAGTGCAAAAGATGAAGAGCAGGTACCGGATAAGTTGCTATAAAATGACATATGTTTCCTTAAACACATTAACTACAAAGAGGCCTGTAGGTAATTATGTCAGCAATGGAATCCAAAGAGATAGACATTGTTATTCTAGTCCCAGTATAGATCAGATTATACTAGAAATTAACTTTTTAAAAGTGCTACAGAACCCACAAACTTTTAACTTACAAAACAGTGCATGTGGCATTTAAAGGTAAATTCTTTCTACATGCAAAGTCAACCAAAAAGGATAACCTATTACTGCTCTTTGCATTAATATGGCAGAAAATAATCATATCTTTAACTCAACTGAAAATATCAGTGATTATGCAAGAAGATATTACAACATTTCTATCTGATTATTCTTTTTTTTTCCTACACCACAGAGAATGGTAAACCAGTAATCCGCTGTACCAGGAGATCATTCAGTTAGAAGTCTGTATATATCTTAATATAGGGCTGAACAACATTTTTTCTTCCAGAAACCAGATTGCCATTCTCCAGTAATGCGGGCGTCACACGAGACGATCTATCGTGCGATATGTCGTCGTGGTCACGGTTTTCGTGATGCACATCCGGAATTGTTCACGACGTCGTCTCGTGTGACACCTAAGAGCGACTCTTAACGTTCGCAAATCGGTTGTAAATCGTGTATCGTGTAAACGTCGCTCATTTTTAAAAAATCGTTTAATCTTACTTGCGCAGATTGTTCATCGTACCCTGGGCAGCACACATTGCTCCGTGTGACACCCTGGGAATGATGAACACAGCTTACCTGCGTCCTGCGGCTCCCGCCGTCTATGCGGAAGGAAGGAGGTGGGCGGGATGTTTATGTCCCGCTCATCTCCACCCCTCCGCTTCTATTAGCCGGCCGCTGTGTGACGTCGCTGTGACGCCGAACGTCCCACCCCCTTCGGGAAGTGAATGTTCGACAGCGACATCGCTCAGCAGGTAAGTACGTGTGATGGCGGTTTAATGACTTTGTGCGACACGGGCAGCGATTTGCCCGTGACGCACAAACGACAGGGGCAAATACGATTGCTCGTGCGATCGCACGATAGATTGCATTGTGTGACGCCCGCATTAGTCTGAGACACCACACCTCCCAGAACAGCATGGAATAAACTATAGCTGGCATGTTTGGAAGGTTTCAACCAGCATAACTAGGAAGTGAGCAGATTTGATACTGCTCCCCACAACATGTGACCAAAGGAGCAAGCAGACCAGCAGAGATTAGCTCTTGCTATCCTGTCTATAAATCAGCACACAGCAGCTCCGAGTCTGCCTGTGTTGGTCCCAGACACCAGCGAAACCATAGAGTGGAGTGTCAGAATCTGCAACTGAACAGTGCCCAATGCCGCCATGACAGTCAGCGAAGTTTGCTCAAACCTCAATGTGACAAATACAGCAACAGAACCACTATCAGTAAATGAATACATCATCACAAGCAAGTATTAAGAATTTGAGGAGGATTTTTAGAGTTTCTGCTCCTCAAAAAATCATTGTGAACATAGAAACTCAAGAAATCCTCCTTATAAAAAGACTCATAACGTACAGATTTGAGATTGAGTTTTAACATAGCCAAGAAGCATGTTATGGATTGATACATGTGTAGAAGATCAGAACCACAGTCAGTACATATATACAGCACCAAGCGTAGTGCAGCATTCTACTGTTATGTCAGATCAACCCCAGATACAATTGTAGAGCTTGAACCTAATATTCACAGTATTCCTGGATAATGGTAAGGAGATGCTGGGAATTGTTGTTACCAGCCGTCAATAGACTGCTGACTATAAGGAGCCTCAGTATTGATGAGACATAGTCAGTATAACAAATAAACATTTACATGCAGGTACCTTTATAGGTTACATCGTCTCTGATTGGAGTCGTTCCTATCTCTTTTGTCTCCACGTAGTACAGATGCGATGATGAGGTTTTATGTCCAGAGCTTGTCTCTGTAGATTTCCCTTTTCTTCACCTTCAGCAGCACATACCAACATGATTCCCTAAAATAAAATTATCCTTATACTGCCCATAAAGAAAAATATCTCACATGCTGCTCCCCTAAATAAATTGCCCCTGCACAAAATATCCCTCCCCCCACACTACCCCTTTCCCTAATATATGCTTTCAAACTGCCCCTCTCCATTTTGTCCATCCACTACAACTCTTCATAATATCCCCCACACTACCCCTCTCCATAATATCCCCCCACACTGCCACTCTCTATATCCCCCACACTGCCAATTTAAATAATGTCTTCTTCCCCACATGATGCTGTTTTCCATAATATCCAACCATGCTGTGCCTCGCCATAATATCTGCTCCACACTGCCAATTCCATAATGTCGTCTCCCCCACACTGCCCCTCTCCATAATGTCATTCCCCCACACTGCCCCTCTCCATAATATCCTCCCACACTTTCCCTCGCCATAATATCCCTACTCTTCCCCTCTCCATAATATCACTTGCACACAGTATCTCTCCATAATACCACCCCACACTGACCCTCCATAATATTCCTTACCCACACTGCCCTTTTCTCTGTCTAATATCCCCCCACACTTCCCCTCCATAATATTTCTCTCCCAATACTGTCCCCTACGTTGCGCCTCTCCATACTGTCCCTCCACACTGAGCCACTTAATAATATCAGCACCCCACACATGCTCCCCCTCTCTAAGATATCTTCTCAAATGCCCATTTTCATAATAGTCCCCCCACCCCACTGCCTTGTGCTGTATTGTGTCCCCTTTCACAATATCTCCCAATTTGTGTGTGCCCTGGCACACATTTAATCTTTAGCTCCTCCATGGAGTGCTTACTGGAGCCAACGTGTCTGCTGCCTATGCGGTGTCAGCAGTATTGCGATGATGTCAGCAGCATTGCGATGATGTCAGCAGTGTCTTGACCTATTCACGTTGCTACACGTTGGAACAGGGGCTGACAAGCTCTCCTATGCTCTGTCCCAGCAGTGGATTGCATGGTGCGGCCTATGGCCCACTGTTTTTATCCCTTCGCCAGTTTTGGTCCACAGGCCGGCCTGGAATTACCAGAGGGCTGCATGTGGCCCATGGACCAAGCTTTGCCCAGTCCTGCATTAGACCATAAAACGTGGCATTTGGAAGCATTATGGAGCCCAAAAGGCTACAATTAATGTTATTAGCCCGCTCTCTGGCTTCCAAAGTCTTCAGTGTTCAAATTTGCAAGGATCTGTGGTTTCAAGAAATTTTACTCTAATTCAAGCCCCAGCCAATTAATCTGCTCATCTCTAATAAAGAATTTTCAGTTTTTACATTGCAATATTAATGCTACAAAAAATAATATCATGGTCTATGAGACTCCTGATTATGGAGGCATTATTCCTAAGAATAATTCTTTACATCAAATGGCGCACCATACAGTAACACACTGGGACTTTGTGTGTTTTGTGCATTTTTACTGATATACAATAGATTTAAGACATGATTTATGGTACTTTTGAAATTCGGCTGGTTTACTGTTACCAGAGGGCAACACATTGTGGGAGGTTAAGATATCAGTTACACGTTACAAATAAGCTGTCACGTTACAAGTCAGGCAGCAGATTTCCACAGTCTCCAGCACAGTGATAGGTAGATATTGGTTTGGGTGGTGCTGTACACAAAATAGTATTCTTTGGATCAAAGGCTCTTTTGATGTATTCTGGATAATTTACAATAATTGTAAAATTTTCCTGCAACTAGTTATTACGCACGGAACTTTGCCTGTAGAACGTCATCAAAAGCACTAAAAAAATCACAACCCTGTGAGTGATTATTAGTTCTCTATGGAGGAACGATACTAAATAAAGTGCAGAACAGACTTAAGTTCTGTTCACATTAAAGGTATCACCTTGACATACACGTTATGAAATTCACCTGTTTACCATTGGCTATGCTGTCCATAACTTAACGTCACCCATTGGTCACAATTTAAAAAAAAAAATATTTACTACTGCATATTAGTGGACCAATGCAAACTAGTGTGATGCTCTAGAAAGTTTCTAAAATTAACCTCGATGAAGGAAATGTGAAGGAATAAAAGATATCCAATAATGATTTCTTACCGCTCCACCACTAAAGCTCCAGTTCTTCTCCACAATTTTGTTCAGTTGTCCATCACTAATGACATCATGTACATCCTCAAAACCAGCTGTCTTATGGTGTAAATGCAAGCATCGCCTCTAAAGCCACTTATTGGCTGAAGAGGTTATGTGATTGTACAGAACAACAGTGCTGCAGCAAAGTAAACATAAACAAATAAAACCATCTTGCGCCTCCATGCTGGAGTAGCCAGGGGTTAATAGGGTTTCCACCAACTATAAGTTATTCTCTCTATAGGACAGGAGGTGTTACTGATTGCTGTAATACAGGCACTCGCATCCACGTACTGTCCTGTCACCTGGTGGGGGCGCCAGCACTGTCCCCTTCCTTGCTGCTTAGCAGTAACTGCTCTGTTCCTGGAGCCTGCCCACACCACACAGGCCTTCTGGGAGCTTTCCTAGCTTATGCACACGTGCGCGCACCTTTCCTTAAAGATCCAGTATGCACTAACCTGGAAGTGCCTCTCAGCCTATGGCTTAGAGGCACTAAGTATTTAAGGCACCCTCCCCTTAAGGAAAGTGCCTGTGCAACATCGTCTATACATTGCTAATTGTCATGTCCCTTGTGATGCCACTGCTGCTGTATTGCTATGTGTCACATTACTAATACCATCTGAGTTGCAGTAGCTGACATAACCCCTGCTGCAACTATCCGTACCAGCTGTATCTGCCTAACATGCTGCTGTAATTATCTATACCAGCTGTGTCTGCTGAATCCACTGCTGCAACTATTCGTACCAACTGTATCTGCAAAACCCGCAGCTTCATCTATCCATACTAGCTGTATCTGCCGAACCTGCTGCTGCAATTATCTATACCAGCTGTATCTGCCGAACACACTGCTGCAACTATCCGTGCCATCTGTATCTGCCACACCCGCTTGCAACTGTCCGTACCAGCTGATATTTGCCTTACTTGCTGCTGCAATTATCCTATCCATATCAGTTGTACCAGCCGAGCCTGCAGCATCAGCCATCTCGGCTGCATCTACCATTAAAGAGACTGTCAATATCCATATGTCTGGCGTCAGCTGACGAGGTACGGAGATCCCCTGGTGCTGCCCCTGATGGCTACCTACCAGCGCAAGCCTATTTTTACCTCCTGTGCCTTAGTGAAATCTCGGTAGCCATTCAGGTACTCTCCTCCAGGTGAGAGATCGGTGCCTTGGTCCAGTGGGTCCACTCACAGAGAGTGTTATAATTGTTCTATGTATGACCACTGAGTAATAGGGAGCACAGTATTTGGTTATCTTCAGTAGTCCCACAAAGAATGAAGTAGAGGAGAATATACTCCACCTTTCCTCCATTAATTTGGGACCCTGCAGGGCTTTGTTTTCCATATCAGTGGGGTCTCACTGGTCAGGCCCTCAGTGATCAGTAAGGTACATATCCTATGGCTAGGGCTTTAAGAGTTGAGTGTTGGTTATATTTTTGCTTTCACACATTTCCTTAGGCTAATTGTTACAAAAAATCTAGCCTAACCTTCATTCACGGAAGATTAAGTTATGTAGGATTGATAATTATCAGGAGGAGACGCAGCGGTTTGGATTATCTTGGTTTACTCTTTGGTCGTTCATACCGTTGACATAAAAAAGAATATTATCCTCACGAGTTTGATAACAATAAATGCTATGTGAAAATCTACTTTATGAAGAAGCTTGATCTCGCCTGGTGCTGGATTTTATCAGCTGCTGCAGAGCAGATTAGCATGACATTCATTCCAACGCTGCTTCCTGCGCAGACGGCTCAGCACGCTCTAATGGGGCAAAGAACAGACAACTGTCTGTAGAATTAGTCTCACAAGGTGCATGAAATTAGTGAATCACTCATAATGCCAACAGATGGAAGTCATAATTCTTTCCCTCTATGCCACAACATTATTAAAAAATGATATATGAGCAGCCATTATCCTTAATCAGTAAAGGTAATTTATTCTTATTGTCTTGTTAGATTGTCCCTAAAACAATGTCAATTATTTATAGCATCAAAAGTCTATGAAAGAGTTTTTGTTTTATAGAAATTAATGTTGAAAAGTTTGTATAAAGAACAAAGTAATCTGGTTGCAGAGAGGACTGACTTTTCACAGCTGCCAAGTACTGAAATTGCCTTTGCCCTGTAAACCACACTTTCTAAATTACTTGCATAATTCAAAGAATTTTAATTCTAATATTTAGCAATAATTTAATATTTCAAGCTCCAAATCCATTGTATAGACATATGAATCATTTTTGGCTCCCTTTAACCACCAGAAAATTAGAAGCTTGAAGTTGTCATAATTTTATAATGTAACTTTATGTCTATGCAGAGCATTTAGAGCTCATTATGAGAAGAAAAGAAACAAACAATAAAAAATATGAAGTTAATGCAGAATATTAGACCCAACTAGTTAAACACGTCGGGATTTCATTTTAATAAAAGTGAATCATGGTCTAATAGAGCGCTATGGAGATCACAAATCGTTTAGTAAGTTTTATTTGTTTTATCAAAGCCACAATGCGTTTCGATATACACAATATCTTCGTCAGGTGTATCCACCTGACGAAGATATTGTGTATATCGAAACGCGTTCTGGCTTTGATAAAACAAACAAAACTTACTAAACGATTTGTGACCTCCATAGTGCTCTATTAGACCATGATTCACTTTTATTGATACCTATTTCCCCCTTCGGGGGTCCATGGCAAGAGCTGCTTAAACGGAGGTTTCATCAAAACCAGGACCTTTTGGACACCTATTCCCTCCACTAACCCGCGGCTGGATCAGGCTTACAGGAATCCGTCTCCCTGGAAGGATCTTACGGATAATCCTCCTGACAGCGGAACATTACACTCCCGTCTATTACCGTGGTTGTGCGAGGGCTGCACAACCACTCCAGGTGAGCAGTTTTAATTACCGGTCTCACCATTACTCCTGCCCTGAGACTCTTCACATGCGCTCCTTGTTTTCACTTCTTTCGGGATTTCATTTTAGGTTTACTCGCTTCAATGATTTTCCTTAAAATAAAATCAAGGGCACTAGTCCAAGGTCTTTAGTAGTGATGGGCGAATAGTAACTATTCATGTTCGGATAATGCTCAGGTTCCCCATTGACTTGCATTAGGTTTGTTATTTGTGACGAATACCGGAATAGTACCTTGGTATTCGTTAAGAATAATCTGAACATCTATGACCTAGTCTCCCGGCACTTACCTGTGCATAACCTCCGATCCTCACAATATCTCATCTCTACTCCCCTCGTATCTGCTCTTCTCACAATCGCATCCAAGATTTCTCCTGCGCCTCCCTCATACTCTAGAATGGTCTGCCACAATATATCAAACTCTCACCTACCTTGAAAAGCTTCAAAAGGAACCTGAAGATCCACCTCTTCTGACAAGCCTATAACCTGCAGTAACCCTCAGTCCACTATAGCGCCGCATGACCATCTCTACCCTCATCTACTGTATCTTCACCCATCCCTTGTAGACGGTGAGCCTTCACGGGCAGCGTCCTCTCTCTCCTTTACCAGTCTGTGCCTTTAATTGTTTGATTATTGTACATAACCCTATCATGTATACCACTTTTCACATGTAAAACACAATGGAATAAATGGTGCTATAATAATAAATAATAATATTTTCCCATCTCTAGTCTTTAGGCTAAAGTCATTCTGTCTTTACTAGAATGAAATTTACTTGTAAAGTTTGTGATGCTTATAAAAACCCCCCAAAAAAACACGAGTGGTTGCCAGACAGAAGGAACCCACTTGGCATCAATGTCACCGACTATTTGAGGTCCATTAGTGTCTGAGTACAGATCCTATACAGGGGTCAAGTTCTGGGTACTATGTGTAAAACTATTGGCTTGAAATCTAGAAGAAGAATACAGGAACTGTGCATAAACTATTTGCTTGAAATATAAAAGTAGAAGACACAACTTCCCTACTCCAATGGACTTTAGTGCAGATAAATCACTGTTCATGGGAATTTCTCCATCACCACTTGCTTCAGTATTTGTGAAGATCTTTGCCAACTTTGAACTTTGAGCCTTGTCGGTGAGATCCAAAGGATTCTGGCAAACAGAAGTATAATGGTACAAAATGTTGAGCCACACTGAAAATCCAAGGTCGGAGAAGAGGCTAGTAAAGCTCATGTTTTTTTATCGGTATCAGTCTACAAATGTGTATATATATATCTTACGGTCATATGAATTTAACCAAATGGGTCCTATTTTCAGAAAACCTATCTCCCTCAGCTGCAGTTTTTTTTTTTTTTATTAAAAAGGTCGCTGTTCTTTATTCACCCTCCTGAGGTCCGACACTCTCTACCACTTCTCCAGGTGTGTTACTGTCATCTCATGGGGTGTGGTGACGTCACGGGAGCCCCCATCCAATCTGTGTCGGCTCCCTTCTCCTCACCTTCGGACCAAACAAGCAATCAACAGGAAGTGAGGTCAGCCCCAGCAGCGCTCACTTCCTATTGATTAACTTATTTGGTCCAAAGATGGGGAGAAGGAAGGCTGCATTGATTTGACAAAAGGCTTGTGCAACCTCACAACCCCATGTGAGCCTCAGCACCGTGAGTTGTGACTTCGCTGGAATGGGGCTGGCACGGGAGGTGAGTAAAGGTTTTACTATTTTACCTGGGGGAGACATGTGGCATCAGATGGGGTTGTCCTAGCAGTGGACAACCCCTTTAAGGACAAACAGTATTCTATGCATCTATGAAACAGCTATGCTGTTAAATGATGATGAACTATGGCAACTTTGATACAAAAAAATATAGAAATACACATTTTAAAAAAAGAACACAACAAAGCAGAACATGATGATAGTGATATAAGCTCAGTTCTTGTGTGAACATTACACTGCACGGAGTCTGCTACTGTAAAAAAAAGTTTAACAAAGTACCTTTCTGTGCCATATTTTAGCACTACTAAGCCACTGCAGACGGACACATTTCTTGCTGCTTTATTCCCACACAGACATTTATTTGAGGTTTTATTATTGCGTACAAAAGCAGCACAGTAAAATTTTATTGTTTTACCTTTACTAAAGCTCCCTACGCGGGCACAGTCTGCAGTAAAGGTTCCTGTCTCCATTCCGCTCACTTAAAAAGCCGCAAATGTTTTATTTTAGTAAGTATTTTGGTCCTGACAGCGAGCTTATTCTGCAGTTATTTAAATTAATGTGTTCTTCGGGAGGCAACAGGAGTTTGTAATAACCAGCTTAACCACAGTCCTGGAAAAAGGAATACATTTACGTGTGGGTCTACATGCACAGGCCATGATGTCATGTAGAAACCACAGTCATTCCTAGTGCGCCTTTAGTAAAAAAAAAAAAAAAAGGGAATCTCTCATTTTTAGGCAAATCTTATTTAGCAGCTTTTTTATCACCTTTTATATCATGTATGCTACAGTGGCACACTTTAGTCAACTTTGACTGAACAAAACAGGTCTAGAAATTATAAATGGCCAATTAGTCTGTATTGGCGACATGGACTGTGTGTGCTCACAAAGATTTCAGATATTCTTCATGTTCAAATTATTGTTATTAAAGGGAATCTGTCAGCAGGTTTTTGTAATGTAGCCTGAAGACAGCATGCTGCAAGGGTTAAGACATAGAATTCAGGGCTGCCTGTCTTGTCAAGGTTTGATCTGTTGTTTATTTGCTATGTTTGTTTAAGCATCAGGACCCTTATCATTGCTTGGACTACAAAGTCACACACGTGGACTCCTCTGACCTCACTGTCAGTGTACAATGTTTATAGAGAGCCTGGTGTGGGCAGGCACAGCTCTCCAAGCACTGCTAGATAGTAAATCTAAAAGTTCTGATTGTGTCATAATGGCTGGATCCAGTAATCTAAGTGACATATTGTTGGATTCAGAATCTCCTTGCCGACATCATGCTGCTCTCACATGAGGTAGCAAAACCCTGCTGACAGATTACTTATAATTACAGTATAAAAGATAGACATTAGATAGATAACTCAGTTTGGGTAGAAGGAAGAGATGCCATGCAGCCCCTCTAAAATTTACTATTTAAACTATTTAAACGTTACAATTTACATAAAATTTACAAACACTAAAGTACTAATGAATCCAAAGTTTATGAAAAAAAGATTTAGAATATGTGAACAGTGTAAAGGTACATATAAACATATCAAGAAACTCGTGCCGATGATGTAGCATAGAGTCTTGCTTCCCTTTGGATTACATGTAGTCTTGCACGTAACAGCCCCTTTTTTTAGTCTTTTATTAAAAGTTACCAGACCATGAAAAACTTTGGTGTGTGTTATTCATTAGTTATGTTACAAAGCATTACAGTCATGCAAATCCTATTTATGAACCTCATTAAAGCCATAATTTTGCTTTGGGTTGGCTGTCATGATGGTATTCAGAAAAACAATTAGGAAAATGTACAAATGGAAAAGTTGGGTAAGAAAATGTTGTGCAATGGTCCATTGTCCTGTATGATGTACTCTGATATTTATTTGGATGCAACTCCTATAAAACCACTGCAGGGAGTAGAAGCTGCAATTAATCATTCACTTTTCAATGGTTATAATAACACAGACACCTTAGTTATTGACAATATGACTTAAAGAAGTTGTCCAAAAATGAAAACAGAACACCTATCCATTGGACATGGTGACTGTATTATAATGTATTAGGGCTGGCATGTACTAGTTTTAATATCAATTTAGCCAGAACAAGATATGATTAATTTTTTTAAGAAATTAAAATCAGTTTGTGCTGATTGATATACCTGACTACTTGCCCCAGTGTACTAGTCCTCAAGTGATAATCTCCTACTGATAAAACAATCATTTTATCAAAACTCCACTAATTAGCAAAGTAAATGACACATTGCTGGAATCAGGGTCTCTACATCATACTGCTCTTAGATTAGGTTGCAAAAACTTGGACACAGATACCCTTTAAAGATGCAGTTAATTTATCATTCAGCATGACCCATATGGAAAAATGTGATGCTTCTGGGCTCATTCTAAGATGACTAAATGTAACATATTGTAGTATCACTAATCTTCTATGCACATCCCAAACTGTTGTCTAGTCAGTGTCTAACAGAGGGCCCGTACACCACACGTGGTACCTGAGGCTTCTTCTTGCAGCCTGCAGGTACATAGTCACCTTAACGATTGTGGCCTGGTGCCAGGGGTTGCTGCCGTCAGCACTTCATTTCAGTTGAATGTATTGAATGCACTGTGCAGAGACAAGCTCTCTGCACAGCTATACCAATTGCAGCCGCCGGCATATCAGAGACAAGCAGCTTGTTATGAACCGGCGCCGCCATAGCCGCAAGCAGCCTGCTGCGGTTCCTGTTGCGCCCAGGCGCCGGCTGCCGTTCTTGGCCGTGCCTCGGGTCATCCAGTTGGCTGTTCCTTCCACCACGTCTAAGTGTGGAGAGGCGGCTAGTGCGCATGCGTGCGCCGATTTACCCCAGCCAGAGTTTAAGCCCGGTGTTTTGCCTAGTGAGCATGCTCAGCCTGATTGTGTTATGTCTGAGACTAAGTCCTCAGTTCAGGCTACTGAGCATGCTCCCACAATTAACCCTAACAGCCTCTTTTCACAGGTACTTGGACTTCGTGCTGTGTCTAAGTGCTGGGATGTCCCTACTGAGCATGCTCAAACTGATAGTCTGCTGTCTGAGCCTGTTGCTCAGGCTACTGGGCATGCTCAGGCACTTAGTGAACCAGAGGCTAGGTCCGGTAAGGACCTCACTGAGCATGTCCGTGAGGTGGCAGGCCCTGATAGGGCAGAGGGAGTCAGGTGTCCTGATGACGTGGCAACTCCGGACTGGCTCGCAGAGGCCCACCCCTATGATCTGGCACCTCAGTATTGGTCGTCAGACGATGACTGGTGAAGTGTTTGGGGCGTGGCTGCCATGTGGTCATCAATGACGTGGCGGTTCCGGATAGCTCACATGTGACGTCACTGATGACATGGCACTCTGCTATTGGACCTTGGTGGTTCCACCCTGGGTATGGGGCGGACCCAGGTTATAAAAGGAGCTGGAGACAACATGGAGGTGCGCAGTCTTCACTTTTGCTCAGTCAGAGCACACCGCCATGTTAGAGCCTCATTGCGGCATAAGCCTATGTTGGGAAGCGGTAGGTAGGGTTAGGCGAATGGCGCCTGTCACGCCAAGATTCGTGGCTCGGCACATCAGGGTCAGGCGCCGTGCTTCCCTCCTGCCGTTCCAGTCTTGCTATAACAGCCCAGTGGCATTAACTGGGCTGCGGCTGCTGTGCTTCCTGTCCGATTGTGCCCCCTACGCACACGGACAACGCACCTGCTGCGCCACCTGTCCGATTGTGCCTCCTACGCACACGGACAACGCACCTGCTGCGCCACCTGTCCGGTTGTGTCCCCTACGCGCACGGACAGCGTACCCCAGGACCCCTGTGGAGTTAACAGGGTGTTCCTTATCCTCCTCGGCTTCCCGGTCAACGCTACTGGTGTACCCATCTGGCCTGACGTGTCCTACACACACGTGGCCAGTCGAGAGGTAGCCAGAAACGCTAATCGGAGGACCGCTCGGCCTGACGTGTCCTATACACGTGGCCGACAGGGCGTTTTTGTGGCTGTCTTCCGGTCAACGCTACCTGGTTACCACCCGGCCTGACGTGTTTCCTGCACACGTGGTTGGTGTAGCGCTAGGTGCACCAAAACGCTAATCGGATTGTCGTCCGGTCTGACGTGTCCCAACACACGTGACCGGTTCCCAGAGTTCCTGGGTTATCTCAGAGCCATCCAGCTCTAAAGTCTCCGCCTAACCCTCAGGTGGCAGCAGCTCCTTTGTCATCTGGAGCACGGTGGGCCCCGACTGGCGATTAGGATATATACCCCCTGGTCCTAATCTGCCGGTCCCCCCGTAACACAGCTGATCTCAGTGTATGACATCACCTGTTGGCACCTGATTGGCCAGCAGCTGCCATTAGCATAGCTGTTCAGAGAGTTTGTCTCAGCATGGCGCTGGCAATACATTCAACTGAAATAAAGTGCTGACGGTCGCAGTCCCCTGCATCAGGCAGTGATCACTAAGAGGTCTACAGTGCCTGCAAGACTGTATGCACAGAAAAGAGAACACCAAGGAGAAGAAAGACAGGTGAGAAGAATCTTTTTTTATGTGTATGTGAAAAGTGGGATAATGGGAGACATTACTACAAGATGAGGATCAAGATGACAGATTACTTCAAGAATGGGATAAGGATGCACACATAAATTCAAGAAGGGGACCAGGATGGGGACATTACTACAAGGGGACAAAGAAGGTGGACATATCTACAGTATGGGCACATTACTACACAATGGGAACCTTACTACAAGAAAGGAAATAGGATTGGGACATTACTACAAGAAGGGGACCAGGATGGGCGTATTACTATAAGAAGAGGAACAGGATGAGGGAAATTAATACAAGATTGGGACAAGAATAGACACATTACTACAAGACAACAAGGACGGGCACATTACTAAAAGAAGGGAACAAGGATGAGCACATTGCTACAAGATGGAGACCAGGATGGGCACATTACTATAAGAAGGGGTCCAGGATGAGGGAAATTAATACAAGATGGGGACAAGAATGGACACATTGTTACAAGGGGACAAAGATGGGCCCATTAGTAAAAGAAGAGGGACAATGCTAGCATGGGGCATTGCTACAAGATGAGGACCTGGATGGGGGACATTACTATAATAAGGGGACCAGAATGGGGACATTACTACAAGAAGGGAAACATGATGGGGGACATTACTACAAGATGAGGATCAGGATGGGAGAATTACTGCAAGATGTTGGCCAATATTAATATATGGTGCTAATTGTAAGATGATATTACTTACAAGATGGGGATAAAATGTAAAAATAATGTAAAAAAAAAATGAAACTAAAGCATGATTTTTTTTGCTATACAAAAATGCTGTTTTATATATAAACTAATATAAACAAAAGAAGTGCACATTTGTTATCGCCACATCTATAATAACCTAATAACTGTACCATAACCCATATGATGAATGACATGTAAAAAAATAAAATATACAAGCAAAAAATGTTCAAAAAAAGTGATCAAAATGAGTATTGCAAAAAATATGGTATCACTAGAAATGGCACTGTGTCCTGCAAAGAATGCACCCCAAATTATTTTTTTTTCTATGAGCGTGCCATGTACCCAGCCGAGTTTGAGACTCCTGCTCTAACTCAGGTCTGATGCTACCCTATAAAATTCATGGCAATTTACTGGAGAGGACACAATAATGTGAGGTATAGGCTTATCCCTAAGCTCAGTACTTGCAGACGGTAGACGTCCATGACATCACTTCAATCATTTACATGCATGATATATACTTCTAGCATTGGACTATTTACTATTATAAACAGAGCTAGTCAGATTATTATGATTTCAGCTATAATTTTCCAAATTTCACATGTGCTTTCAATAAATGAATACAATTTCAGTGAGAATTCTTACTATTTAGTAAGCTAATAGAAAGCATAGTTTCCCAGTACCATTGGCCCTTACTAGGATTAGAATGCAACGTGAAAATTCCCGGAATCTCATCAGTGCACATCCACATTAGGAGCCGGCTGCTGTCAGCGTCACATGAAATAAGGAGTATTGTGTGAGGTTTCCTTGAAGGGATCATTCATTTCTTCGTCCCTTCATATTGCTCTCATTAATTGTTACACTGGAAGAACGTCTGGAATATTTTCACTGTCTAACTATCCAAATGTATCCAAATCCTCCCAAATAAACAAAAGATGGCACATAGAAAGAGGACACACCTCAAGGGAGGCAAATATGACTTGGTTGTAAAATATATTTCCACATAAAAGTTACTAAAATGGTGCAGCACAAATAAAAGCAGATGGTCAACATCACACCCTATAGCATAATAATATTCCTCCAGGAAAATCACTGGAGGCCAAATAAACAAACTGCGAATTCTCGAAAGGAAGGTGTGCAAAAGTGCAGGTATACATGTTACATGCAGAAACATAAGCTCTGACAGCAGAAAGTGGGCATTGAACACTTTGTTTAAAGGGGTGATTCACTACTCTTCAAAAGTGGTCACATTTCTGTAAAACTGATAGGGAAGGCTTTCTCTTTCTAAATACCTTGTTCAGCCAATTCTGCCTCTGAGCGGCGCTATTGCAGTCCGTTCATCCCCATGAAGTGACCCCCGGGCTCCGTGAACTCTGGAATCCGGTGATGTCACGTCAACTTCCAGCTGACCTGACATCACCGAGGCCAGCCCCAGTCTTCCTGAGTGACTGGGCTGTGGGAGACGTTTCACCGCTCATCACAGCCCAGTGTCACAGAGCAGCATGTTGCGCATGCTCTCCTTCACTGCAGAGCGCCGCAAGCAGGAGCGATGCTGGGCTGTGAAGCTGGGTTGTGACGAGTGGTGAAACTCCGCCCACAGCTCAGTCACTCAGGTAATGCCAGGTCAGCTGGAAGTTGACGTGACATCTCCGGATTCCAGATGTCACGGAGTCCCGAGGTCACTTCATGGGGATGAGTGGACTGCAATAGTGCCGCTCACAGGCAAAATTGGCTAAACAAGGTATTTACAGGGAAGTGGCCCCTATTGCAGAGTAATGATGAACCACTTCTTTAGGCTGCGTGCATATATTGCATTTTTATAGCATTTTTAGATGCTTTTTTCACTGCATTTTTGTCAAAAAACTTGAAGGGAACCTGAGACCAGCTAAGTCAATGACAATCGCTAAGTCTGATGTACGTTAAGTAATTTCTCCTTGCAGATTTGGTGCAGAAAATAATCTGCAGCATGACAATTCTTTCAGCTTTTTTACAGTGCTTTTTTCTCCCATTGAATTCAATTGAAAAAACGCATCAAAAACGAGGTAAAAATGCATAAAAATACGTTTTTGCACTGCACTTTAAATGCCAAGACATACAGAAATGGTGCAGAAGTTTGTGCAATCAAATACTCAACATACGCACTTATCTGAAAAATGTGACAAGAAAGTCCAGCAAAGTGCTTGAAAGTTTGACCCAGGAATGTAATTCAAAAATTCTGTGCTTAGAAGGCTTCATATTGGCCACGAAAATGTTTTCCAATGGAAAGATAAAATATGATTTGGCTTCTAGATATTAAACACAATACGCTGATCGCCTGTAGCCAATATTGCAGCGATCCAGACAGATTCATATATATGCTGCAATTAGCGATGAGCGGACCCGGACTCTAAAAGTCTGGATCCGCACAGTTTCAAACATACCCAAGTGCTGGGCCCAGAATTCTGGGTATTGATCGGGAAATAAAATAAAATAAAATAAAAATAAAGAAAATAAGAATGTGGCAAGTGGGCTGTACTTACCGAGGCTCTGGGGCAGCTGTAATTGCTCCTGCAGCCTCTCATTCACTTCTGGGGCTGTTGATTACCTTCATTGCATATGCACTTCTTTCCCCACTCACTGGCGTCTGTGATTGGCTGTAGTCAGACGCGCCAACAGCCTGTGTGACAGCATGTCTTCCTGCAACCAATCACATACGCTGTCTGTGGGTATATCATACAGTAAAAACAAATAAATAAAATATTTACTGTAGGGTCCCCCCATATTATGATACCAAGTGCAGATAAAGTATACGGCTAAAGGCTGCAGCTCCCAGTCATGTGCTTATAGTGGCTGTGTATCAAAATAAGAGGAACCGCATGAGACTTTAAAAAAAATATATATATAAATAAATAATTTAAAAAACTAGCATGCAGTCATCCTCCCCTTCATTTTGATATCCAGCCAGGCTTGTGAGACCCATGCTTATTGAACCCCCCAGACTAAAAATAGCAGCCTGCAGCCACCCAGGATTATCGCATCCATTAGATATGACAGTCCCGTAACTTTACCCGATTGTCCTGGTGCAGTGGCAATTGTGGCAATAAAGGGTTAATCGCAGCTCACAGCTGCCACTAAGCCCTAGCTCAGTAATGGGAGGCGTCTATGAGACAACCCCCATTATTAATCTGTAAGTGAAAGTAAATAAACGCAAACACCAAAAAAACTTTATTTGACATAAATTACAAATAGAACCCTCTTTCACCACTTTATTAACCCCTATAACACTCATGCAGGTTCGACGTAATCCACACATAGGTTCCACGATGATTCAAGCTCTGCTACATATCTGAAATCAGAAATCTTGATCATGGAACATGACTGCCCACTGCAGAATTCAGGCAGAGACTGTGCAGTGATCAGCGATGACATCACTCAGGTAAGTTGCCGTCACAGCTGGAGGTTCCCACGGTCCTCCACTTGTGACTGCAGTTAACCTGACCTCAGGTGACCTTAATAAAGTTAGTGACCTCAACTCAGATGAGACCTGCATCTCCTGGCCAAAAAACAGGTTTTTTTTGTATGGAGATTTAGATTTGGTGCTGAAACTTTTGCACCATAATCCTGCCCCCAATCTACACCTCCGGGCAAAAAAACACCACACTACCGCGTCATACGTCATGCGTTTTTAATGCATTTTTTTGCCAGGAGGTGTAGATTGGGTGCATGAATTGTGTAAAAATGTAATCACCAAATTTGCATATCTTGGTTTAAAAATACAAAAAAAGGTTCTAACACCATTTTGGTGCAGTTTTCTGCCAGGAGGTGCAAGTTTGGTGCTGACATTTCTGCATCGAATTTCAGCATAAAGTTTGAACCTCCTGGCAGAAAAATACTTTTTTGCATTTTTGGGACAAGAGATTTGGTGATGAATTTTTTACACCATATTCATGCACCCAATCTACACCTCCTGGCAAAAAAACACATCAAAACCTCAAACCCGCATGCGGTATGATGTAGTAGTGATGCGTTTTTTTTTTCAGGATGTGCAGATTGGGTGCAGGAATATGGTGTGCAGTAAGTCCCCAGTCTGGTGTAAATGCTGCAGTCAGTCCTCAGTCTTTTGTAAATGCTGCAGTCAGTCCGCAGTCTTTTGTAAATGCTGCAGTCAGTCCCCAGTCTGGTGTAAATGCTGCAGTCAGTCGTCAGTCTGGTTTAAATGTTGCAGTCAGTCCTCAGTCTGGTGTAAATGCTGCAGTCAGTCCTCAGTCTGATGTAAATGCTGCAGTCAGTCCTCAGTCTGGTGTAAATGCTGCAGTCAGTCCTGAGTCTGGTGTATATGCTGCAGTAAGTCCCCAGTCTGGTGTAAATGCTGCAGTCAGTCCTCAGTCTGGTGTAAATGCTGCAGTCAGTCCTCAGTCTGGTGTAAATGCTGCAGTCAGTCCGCAGTCTTTTGTAAATGTTGCAGTCAGTCACCAGTCTGGTGTAAATGCTGCAGTCAGTCCTCAGTCTGGTGTAAATGCTGCAGTTAGTCTCAAATCCCTGTGAATGGAAGTATCTGGTTATTGTTTACAGCAGAGAAGTAGTCTTATATGCAGTTTCTATATATTCATGTCAATGACAGATAGGAGAACAAGCAATTAAAATATTCACCATTTTTCTGTTTACAAGTTTGATCTTGACTATTGCAATAGTAGTAATAGGCGTAGATAAAATGTAGATATATATGCAAGATACACTTTTCTGAGGAATGTTTTCATGCTTGAGGTGTGCCTAATGTTCCACACTAGGTCCAACTACTGATTTGTTTGATCTTTTCACCAACAGGCTACAAAGCACAAAGTCTAACCTTGACTTAAAGTTTAACAGAAGAAATCTTTTAAAAACCTCATCGGCATGGAACGTACTTTGTAAGAGTTGCCGGCACTCTGGTAGGCACAAAGTGTACAACTTCATCATAATCAACATACTTGCCAACTTCAAGATGTTTAGTATGAAGTGCTGACACAGGTTCTCCAGAACAGGGAGATCTTAACTTTGGAAACATGATGTTACCTAACGTGACCCGTCTGATATTGGGCAACATAAGTAACACTGTTCCATTTTTTGAGCTGACCAAATTCTAGCTGCCAAAATTCCACTTCAGTAGTGGTTTGATAATTGCCTCTGAAGTAGGACTGGAAACACTGTTCAAAGAAGCAATAAAAATATTTCTGTTAGAGCAGAATACCTGCATACAGCCATGGATTTACTTTGAAATAACTACTAAATACCCCAAATTGACACAAATCATTGATTTAAAATGAACTTACTTATACCCCAAGTGCCATGACAGGGCTATTAACAGTAATTAAAAAGGTCTGGTGAATAGAAGAAATGACCTATCCATGGTACGGGTAATAATTTGCTAAAGGCCACTTTACACGCAACGACATCGCTAACGAGATGTCGTTGGGGGTCACGGAATTCGTGACGCACATCTGGCCTCCTTAGTGATGTCTTTGCATGTGAAACGCACGAACGACCGTTAACGATCAAAATTACTTACCTTATCGTTGATTGTTGACGCGTCGTTCTATTGCTAATTATCGTTGCTGTTGCAGGACGCAGGTTGTTCGTCGTTCCTGCGGCAGCACACATCGCTACGTGTGACACCGCAGGAACGAGGAACATCAACGTACCTGAGGCCGCCGTCAATGAGGAAGGAAGGAGGTGGGCGGGATGTTCCGCCTGCTCATCTCAGCTTCTATTGGGCGGCCGTATGTGTGACCGTTCTTAGCAATGTTGTGCGCCATGGGCAGCGATTTTCCCATGACGCACAACCGACGGGGGCTGGTGCTTTCACCAGCGACATCGTTAGCGATGTCGCTGTGTGTAAAGTGGCCTTTGAGGTTGAGTGGTCCAATGTTGGGATCTGCAATAACTGGCAGAACAGGGAACGTTGGGGCACTAGCAGAAGTGCGCATGCTTGAACGCTGTTTGATTCAATCTTTATGGGGCTGCCCAGTGCTACACTCGACTTTATGCTCTTCAGTGGTGGTAGTCTATATTGACTCCAGAAAATACGGAGTTAAAATTCGGCTTTGCGCATGAGCCCAATGGAGCGCTTATTCATCAAGCAGCTTACTGTAATTTTCTTTTGGTAGTTTTAAGCCTCTTCGTGCTGTTTTGCCAATGTTCTGTGGCTCACAACAAGTTTGGCATAATTTACGCCACAAAGGTTGCATAAACTCTTAAACAATGCATGTGAGTTCTTTATTGCAGTACATTTTGTTGCAATGTGCCATGTTCATTAAAAAAAACATAATTCTTAAAGGGAATCTGTCAGCAGGTTTTTGCTACCTCATCTGAGAGCAGCATGATGTAGGCAAAGAGATCCTGAATCCAGTGATGTATCACTTAGATTACTGGGTGCAGTCATTCTGATACAATCACAATTTTTAGATTTTGGCATGTAGCAGAGTCCACAGAGCTGTCTCCACCCACACCAGGCTGTCTACAGAAGTTGCTAATCACATGGGGGTGGAGTCGGACTTGACCTCTTGGGCTGCTGGGTTCTAAAGCTAGGAAGCTTATACGAACATTGCAGGTAAACAAAACACACTTTGTGATAATAAATTGGGCTGAAATCTATGTATTAACCCTCACACCATACTGTCTTCAGCTAACATAGCAAAAACCTGCTGACAGGCTTCCTTTAATGAATTAGGGGCATATTACTTCATCAAGACTCCCATGAAAAACACCAATCTTAATAAATCGGGGACAAAGTGTATATTTCTTTTCCATTCAAGTACCTTTAGAACACTGGAAATTCTCATTGTCATTGTAAATTGATGTAATATTAATGGCATGTCTGGAAAGTCCCAGTTTGTTGGGTCATATTGTACACAAATCACGTCAAATTTAACATGAAACGCAAAGTTCCTACTAATGGGAATAGAGTATGACTACTATGGAATGTGCTTTTGTTTTTTACATTATGTAACTGGTGTTTGATGATTTACTGATTTTTCCATTAGATGAAGAAAGGAGAGCCATGCCAGTAGTATTACCAGACCTAAACGTGGTTCCAAAAGCACTACTTATGTGTTTCACAAAGGAAAATGAACATAGTAAGAGCATAGTGGTCATTCAACCAAATAAAAGCTCTGTGATGCCTACTTAAGGAAGAAAACAATTTTTATTTCCCTGTAAAAGCTATTAGGAAACTTGCGTAGGCGTCTTACTTTGTTCTACTGACTTAAGGATCTTTTTGTTATTATCTTATTATCTCTCTTCTACAGCAATGCTTTTTATTTTCTGACGTCACTATATTATACCTGTGACATCATCAGGTACATTATATTATATTCACCTGTAAGGTGACATCACAATGTTTATCCGAGCTGTGATTTTACTGTGTGTGTCTATCTTTCTGCATTATAAACTCCGTCCTAGTATATGTGTTTACCTTATCTCTTTATTGACTTTACTGTGTGCACTAATCTTGTATTGTGACATCACTTTCTGCTTTACCCCTGTAATATTCTTGATTATGGTGTGCTGTGTGGACATCAAAATCTCTGGAGATGGACTTGTAACCTTGAGATTCTAGATATTTTTCAACAATTTTGTTTCTCACGTCATTGGACATTTCTCTTTCTGTTTTCCATGCCTTAATGTGGCACACACAGACACACAATGCAACGATTGAGTTAACTTCTCCCTTTTTTATCTGTTTTCAGGTGTCATTTTCATATTGCCCACACCTGTTACTTGCCACAGGTGAGTTTGAATAAAGCATCACATGCTTCATACAAAGTTAATTACCCACAATTTTGGAAAGGTGACAACAATTTTGTCCATCTTGTTTTTGGGTTTTTTTGTTAAATTATGTCCAATATGTCTTTTTCTCTTTTTTTTGTTGTTCCAATACTCACAAAGGAAATAAACGTGGACAACAAAACATGTGTAATTGTAATAATTTTCAGGGAGAAATACTTCATTATCTGGAACAATTTCAAGGGTGCCAAAACTGTCGGCCATGACTGTATAGAGGGGAGCATCGCATTTTACTTCTATTAACACTATGTTTCCAAAACACAGACACTTTATTTATTATAGAGCTGAATACTGACCATATATATTATACACATATCTGATATGTTTCCGTTAACTTCCAATGGGTGACGTTCCCCACATATTTTAATGCAACTTTGATGAATAACTAATACAATAATAAAACTTTATTTGTAGTTATAAAAAAAGGGTACAAAGATATATTTTACCTGTATCAAAATTGGCTAACACGGTACAAAGATATATTTTACCTGTATCAAAACTGGCTAACACGGTACAAAGATATATTTTAGCTGTATTTGTAGTTATTACTTTTTGAGTGGCTATTTATTCCTTTGAGATTTCCAGATTGATCAAAGTGTTGCATACTATTTTTTTTATTAACTTCACGCATCATTAGACTGTCTAGTCTACACCATCTAGTGGTTAGCTTACTTTGGTCTACTATGTTGCACCAAAAAGTGGAGCAATTTTGCTGCTTAATGACTATTTTTCTACTTATGTTCTAATAGGCCCCTTTGTAGAGTTTGCAGAAAAATGTGTCTACTACACAGGTTTTGATTCAACTTAACCCAAAATTATGGCACACGTAATCTTAACATTTCGATTGTAGACAATGATAATAAATCACCCACTCTATGTTTTCTAAGCTTTAGGATGAAAAAGTAAAACTGTAACAAAGAAATTTCAGAAACTACCGTATATATTAATCGTTACCTCTTCACATAGTATGGAAAAAGCAGCTATCCTAGTCTCCTCAAGGCATATACAAGCATCCCTTATAATCATACAATGGTATTTGGTTTTCAAAGACTATATTCAGATGTAGAATTTAAGTATTACTTAAGGGCATATACCAAATAATGTGTTATCTAAAGTGTCAGGTATTTGAAGATTGCTACTTTCTTTTCTCTATCCTGTTATTGGACTGCTCTTGATGGATAGCCCTATCTATTTCTCACAAAATCCAAAAAGGTACCATATATAGAGGTAATATTAAAGCAGTCCAACCTAATCCCTCTAAAAATTAATACTTTATTTTTACCGTAATTCATTAAGAACGGTCCACAAGTAAAGAAAAAGCTGTTGTGTACTATGAACACAAGAAAACCTTCTCAGTGGTAATCATAAGGGACGTGAGTGCAGTGGGGGCCTATAATGCAGAGTTACTAGAACCAGGACTCATATAGGGGATATAGTGACTCAACCTACACTGCTCCCTTCCTGACAACGAAGGTTAGACACCCTAAATTAGTGGTGCCCTGTTCCACATTGGCTGTCCCTTTTCTGCACCTACTTACCACATAATAGGGTATCCACCACCATAAGCCAAAAATGTGCTTGTGTGCCTGTGAAAGTCAAAATAATAAACTAAAAGCAAAGTCACTGTCCCATAACCCTTCTGGTCTTACACGATATGTGATATGCAGTCATGAATAGATAGAAGCATACTGCTATTCATCCAATATAGGGTGCATAGCAATCTTAAAGTGGATTGTCTGGTAATGGATATGAGACTGAATTAAGACTATACAATAATTCATCTATGAAAGGGTACAACAAATATGAAAAATTGATTTGTTAATGGCCAAAAAATGAGGTATTTAGCCAGTAAAAGTCCTCATGCTGATCCAGAATTATTTACCCCCTCCTCGACTTTATCTCAGGGGTTCATCAGGGAATTTACATTTCCCACACAACATGGGGAGTTGGGACACACTCCACGGTGGACATACTGCAGAGAATTGTATTATCCATACATTGAATGAAGGCCCTGCGGACATATTACCTTTTGGATGGATGACTATCACCCAGGTAGCCATTTTCTAGGACTTATCTCCAGTCCTTCTTTCTATGTAAATCTGCATGACGACTTTTACTGGCTAATTACCTCATTTCTAGGCCATCAACAAATCAAGTGTTCATATTTTTTGTACCCTATCGTGGATGAATTATTGTATAGTCTTACTTAGTTCAGTCTCATGTGCTTTACCAGACAATCCACTTTAAGACTGATATGTACCCTATTTTGGATGAATAGCAGTATGGTTCTATCTATTCGTGACCGCATCTACCATACAGTGGGTAATGAAAGCATTCAGATCCCTTTAAATTTTTCCACTCTTTGATTCATTGCAGCCATTTGGTAAATTAAAAAAAGTTATTTTTTTTCCTCATTAATGTACACTCTGCACCCCATCTTGACAGAAAAAAAAATGTAGAAATGTTTGCAAATTTATTAAACAAGAAAAACTGAAAAATCACATGGTCTTAAGTATTCAGACCTTTTGCTCAGACACTCAAATTTAAGTCACATGCTGTCCATTTCCTTGGGATCCTCCTTGAGATGGTTCTACTCCTTCACTGAAGTTCAGCTGTGTTAATTAAACTGATAGGACTTGATTTGGAAAGGTACACACCTGTCTATATAAGACCTCACAGCTCACAGTGCATGTCAGACAAAATGAGAATCATGAGGTCAAAGGAACTGCCCAAGGAGCTCAGAGACAGAATTATGGCAAGGCAAAGATCTGGCCAAGGTAACAAAAGAATGTCTGCAGTACTCAAGGTTCCTAAGAGCACAGTGGCCTCCAGAATTCTTAAATGGAAGAAGTTTGGGACCACAAAACTATTCCTACACCTGGCCGTCCAGCCAAACTGAGCAATTGTGGGAGAAGAGCCTTGATGAGAGAGTTAAAGAAGAACCCCAAGATCACTGTGGTTGAGCTCCAGAGATGCAGTAGGGAGATGGGAGAAAAGTCCACAAAGTCAACTATCACTGCTCCACCAGTCGGGCCTTTATGGCAGAGTGACCCGATGGAAGCCTCTCCTCAGTGCAAGACATATGAAAGCCAGCATAGAGTTTGCAAAAAAACACATGAAGGACTCCCAGACTATGAGAAATAAGATTCTCTGGTCTGATGAGACAAAGATAGAACTTTTTGGTGATAATTCTAGGTGGTATGTGTGGAGAAAACCAGGCACTGCTCATCACCTGCCCAACACAATCCCAACAGTAAAACATGGTGGTGGCAGCATCATGCTATGGGGTGTTTTTCAGCTTCAGGGACAGGAAAAATGGTTGCAATTGAAGGAAAGATGAATGTGGCCATGTACAGACATATCCTGGAAGAAAACCTCTTCTAGAGTGCTCAGAACCTCAGACTTAGCTGAATGTGGACCTTCCAAGAAGACAATGACCCTAAGCACACAGCTAAAATAACCAAGGAGTGGCTTCAGAACAACTCTGTGACCATTCTTGACTGGCCCAGCCAGAGCCCTGACCTAAACCCAATTGAGCATCTCTGGAGAGACCTGAAAATGGCTGTCCACCAATGTTCACCATCCAACCTGATGGAACTGGAGAGGATCTGCAAGGAAGAATGCCAAAGGATCCCCAAATCCAGTTGTGAAAAACTTGTTGCATCATTCCCAAGAAGACTCATGGCTGTACTAGCTCAAAAGGGTGATTCTATTCAATACTGAGAAAAGGGTCTGAATTAAGATCATGTGATATTTCAGTTTTTCTTGTTTAATAAATTTGCAAACAATTCTGCAATTCTGTTTTTTTTTCTGTCAAGATGGGGTGCAGAGTGTACATTAATGAGAAAAAAAATGAACTTCTTTGAATTTACCAAATGACTGCAATGAAACAAAGAATGAATAATTTAAAGGGGTCTAAATACTTTCCCTACCCACTGTATCTGGTAAGACCAGAAGGGTTATGCGACAGTGACTATACTTTTAGTTTATTATATTGACTTTCACAAGCACACCAGCACTTATTGATGGTGGATACCCTATTATGTGGTAAGTAGGGGTAGAAAAGGGACAGCCGACCACCAATTTAGGGTGTCGAACCTCTGGTGTTAGGCAGAGAGCGGTGCAGGGTAAAACAATACATCCCTTATATTAGCCCGAGTTCTGGTAGTGCTGCATTATAGTCACTCACTGTACTCACGCCCCTTCTGATTAACCCTGAGGTTTTCTTTTGTTTTTAGTGCACAACACCTTTTTCTTTACTTCTTTACTTATAGACCCAATCTGTTTCTACATGCTTCTAAACTAATAGGACTAACTATGGTGCATTTTTTTGGGGGGTGTATCTATGTGTCAGGTATAACCAAATAGTCCTGTTTATCCAGAGCTGGACACAACGGTTGGAAATATTGTGTAGTTTGTTCATCATTCCGACATCCATAGCTGGACACAAAAATATAACATCCATTGTTTCTCTATTTGGCTCAAAAAATGGGATCAAGTCTGTGATCAGTTACTGTATAACTTATTTTTACAGGACACATGTTAAAAAGAAGAAGAGTAGATATTCGGGAATAGTATGTGTACATTTACTTTATCCATTTACCTCTTTTAAATTCTAAATTCTGTAAATATTGATGTTGATAGCCTTTATTACACTGTGTGTACACATTTTATGTTTAGGAATATTGTAGATGGGTTCTAAAAAAGTCACACATCATTGTCACAGCCAACAAAAGTGTTTTTCAGGCTTTAGAAGACTTGTGTCCATTCTTTTTTATACATGGTAATGAAATGACAAATAATCCTTCCAGATTATCCAATGCTTCGTGCAAAGCCTCTGGCATCACACTTTATAAAAAGACAATCTTCTAGCCAAGGAGGATAAGTTAGCTATAGACATTAAACACAGCTAGCAGGGATGCCGAGTAAAATTAATGAAAGTGATGCCAATTTTCTTAATTAACAGCTATGATTTAAATATCCTTATTTTTCAGAATTTGTGTTGGCAGGAAAGTGTCACTGCCGGTCTATTCCTAATCACATACAAGTGATTTCTAATTAGACTTCTATTGTGTGGGTAATGCCGAACCATCTGCCAGACACAATACAAAATGCATTTTATTTCCACAAAGTTGTGCAACTGAACAGTTGTTCCGAATTTGGAGCGTGTATTATTTCTTGGAAACCAAGTTTAATTTGTACTTCCTAAATTCATCACATACAAACCTAATAAAAACCAGCCTGTCGTAATGCAGTCTATTTTAGATCACCTGCAATAAAAGAGATTTGGTTCACAGTCAAATCACGCACAGCCTACAATGAGCACATAATATCTGCAAAATATTATTTTACAGGATACGTTTGATGATACCCAATCTTAGGAAAAAGATATAATCCCCTTGATTCCTGTTTTCATGGATAACACAACATTTTGCAAACATTTGAATTGAGGGTCAACTATTATAATGAACTATTGGATAGCAAATCACAAAGTCATCTTTAACTAAAATAATTACCTATGGGTCAGATTGTTGTTGGCCAACAAGTCTACAGCCAAACCCTTTCTTACCCAAATCCAGTGTTAACCTCAAACTGAGGTTTACGCCTTAAGATGCCCAATTAATGGGCATTAGTGGAGTGAGGAACTGGCTCTATACATATTAGATCTTATTCTGCTAAAATAAGTGGAGTCAGCCATCTTTGTACTAATGTGTACAGCCAGACTAAAGGAAAATGAATTTGAAAAGTTGACACCTGAAAATGGTAGCAATAACAGAATGTGGTGATTATCATTCAGCTTTTAATAGACCATAAACTAAATACTCAAATAAAGCAAAAGTATAATAGAACAATAAATTTTTCTAGTGCGAAGGAAAAGAAGTGGAGGGACTGGAAGGCTGAAGAACCAAAGACAGTTGACTTATAAAGAAAATATCACAAAAAACTGGTCATAAACTCTACACAATCTTTACTTACCAGTCATGTAACATACTCTGTATTCCCTGAGATGACTTATATTGATTGAGAAACATAGCACAACTAATAAACTACATTAGGCAGCTAAAGAAACGAAACCAATCGGCTGAAGACATGCAGTGCAATTCCAGTCCGCATTACAAACCCAAATAGCAGTGTATGTATTTTCCAGGTGCTCTAGTATTCTCCACTAGGAACAATGATTCTAGAGGAGATTCCATAGGCATAATTATTAGTGATGGGCGAATAGTAACTATGCATGTTCACTGTATGGTTACCGAATACCGAGAACTATTCTAGTATTTGCAGATTTGCAGGGACAAAAAAAATGTTCATGTTCCTCATTGACTTGCATTAGGTTCTTTATTCGTGATGAATACCGATAGTATTTTGGGATTCATTACGAATAATCAAAACACGAATAGTCACTATTTGCTCATCAATAGTAATAATCATTAGAGCTAGCATAGCAGCTGTGTGGAGCCCAAAAACTAAGTTGGCCAATTTTCACTCAGACATATGGTCCATTAGTGATATATGTAACATGTATCTTGTATCAATATGTAACATGGTGTAGATATGTAAATGCAACCACTTGCTAAGTTTTACATTGGAATCCCCTTGGTTAACCTTATCCTCTGCAGCTTTACTTTTTGCATTATCCCACTATGATGAATATTATACCAACATTTTTTTCTATGCTGTGAGGTCACATATAGAAGACAAACTTTTTTGTGTTATATGTGTGCTATTATACCATATTTTGCATTATCAATATACCGGGACATCACTGTTTGTAGAGTTCATGTTCTGTAGCATTATGTAATAGATTATTTCTGCACTGTGACATTACTGATGTTTATTATCTCTGAACTTTTATAACATTGTGCCAAGTATTCCTGTACAGTAATCTCACTGTGTGTATTATGTCTATATTGCCATATCACTATATATTAGCCTTGTCATGCAATGTGATTGTGAGCATTAGCCATGTACTGTTCCACCAGTGGCTCTCCGGACCGGAGCTTGACAGCCTCATAGACATATAAGAAGCTATCAAGCTTTAGTCAGGAGACCAACAGCCAGTCCGTGAATTGTGGTCTGAGTCTGAACTAATCAGATGTTTGAAAGTGGCCTTAGAATGAGTGGAAAGCCCCTCTCAGAAAGTCACCTACAGTTGTGATTGTATTTTTTGTATGCATTATGAAGATGACAAAATGTCACAACGCACATGGCACAAAGTGAGTACAAAGTACACATGTGCATTTATAAACACACAAATCCCACTGTAAAGCACTTTAAAAAGTTTTTTTCAAATTCATGAAAATATAGAATTAGCATATGATGTAACAAAAAGAAAACTCGAGCTTCCTTTAATATGAGTCATCCTGTGCTCTGTTTCCATCAGTCACACAACGAGAAGAGATAAGAAAAATGGCCAGAGCCTGTACATTTCCTGTGCAGATTACATATCTCCAGCTTAGAGATTGAGAATTCACACATTCTGCTACTGTACTTTTTTGGAACATGCTCAAGAAAGACCGGTGATATGTGTGCCACAAAATAGAAAATAAGATTGTAACTTAAGAATGCATATAATATATTTTTATGTAGTAAAATATCTCATTTAGACTTGACACCAAAGCTAAGCATCAGTACACAGCTGACTTGCAGACCTCCATCTTTCGACTCTACCATTGAATCCCATCAGTAATCAGCATTTACAACAAAATAAAGACACAACCAAAGCAGTTATTGCCTATTTACCATGTGCAATGTTAGCCTAATAACGAGTGCCAATCAACTACACTTAGGCCGACGGGCAATAAATGGCAAATAAAGATCATTAAATGGGTAATTTTCTCCGTTGTGTAAAATTGAACATTAAGCCAATGGCCTCAAATTAAAATTTTGATGAAAAAGATCGTTTATTGTTAAAATTCAACTGATGAATTACAGTTTTGGTTGAAATCAGTCATTTTAATGAACTTTGTGAAAGATTTTTTTGCCGTTGAATGACCTTTTCCTGAAAGACCATCAATCCTTCATCCGGTGTCCTTGAAACATGTATGGCCAATATGGCCTACAGTATGAATGACTCGGCTTGTGCATCATTCATCTGACAATTTTTCCTTCAACATTTGTTAAACCATCACTGAGGTTACCCGCGGCCACCGCTGGATCCAGCGGTGGCCGCGAGTTACCTGACAGACAGCAGCTGATCGCGCTTCTCATCTCATTAGCTGCGTGGAGGTGACCGGAGCGGCGGTGTATTCTGCTGCTCCTGTCACCTCCATGCAGCAGAGCTGGAAGCGACGCTGGAGTCCGTGGATTACGCCGGACATGGAGGGTTTGTCGGGGTTAATAAATTGGTAATGAGGGAATTTGTTTGTGTTTTTTATTTCTAATAAAGGATTTTTTCGGGTGTGTGTGTTTTTTTACTGTCACTTACAGATTAATCATGGAAGGTATCTCGGGGAGACGCCTGACATGATTAATCTTGGACTTATTGGCAGCTATGGGCTGCCAATAACTCCTTATTACCCCGATTTGCCAACGCACCAGGGCAAATCGGGAAGAGCCGGGTACAGCCCCAGAACTGTCTAATATAATGTATGCGGCAATTCTGGGCGGCTGCTGACTGATATTGTTAGGGTGGGGGGCTCCCCATAACGTGGAGCTCCCCATCCTGAGAATACCAGCCTTCAGCCGTATGGCTTTATCTGGCTGGTATTAAAATGGGGGGGACCGCACGCCGGTTTTTTTAATTATTTATTTATTTATTTCACTGCACAGTATAGACACGCCCACCGGCTGCTGTGATTGGGTGCAGTGAGACAGCTGTCACTCAGCGTGGTGGGCGTGTGTGACTGCAACCAATCACAGGCGCCGGTGGGCGGGGAAAGCAGGGAATACGAGACTGATTAATGGGCGGCCGGCTTTTTCAAAATAGTAAAAGCCGCCGGAGTTATTATAACAGCCGTGCAGTGCCGCGCCGGGGATCGGGGAACGGTAAGTATGAGAGAGGGGGGGGGGAACTGACCGACAGACAGCTAGAGGGACAGATAAGACAGAGAGACCGACCGACAGACATAGAGACCGACCGACGGACTGAGGTAGAGAACGAAACAGAAAAAGAAAAAAGACCGACATCACATGAAAAAAGCACAAAACATACAGGGAGCAAACAGAGATGTGTCCGTGTCACTCGGACGTGCGCACAGACCCATTGACTTTCATTGGGTCCGTGCTGCGTGTTGCGTGCAGAAAACGGACATGCTGGCGTGAGACACGGACCAAAAAACGCATCACGGAGACGGACTTACGGACATAGCCAAAAACGCAATTGTAACCGCTGAGATATAGTAACATTGGTGCACGTTTGGCCGTGTCTCCAGTATACACGGAAACGGACCCAACACGCACGTGTTTCACGGATGTGTGTTTCAGGCCTAAGAGTGTCTTGAGGTAAAGAACAGCTCTCTCACTTAAGTACATTTTTGCTACTGCTAACTTAACCACCAGTTTAATGATCATGCACTGTATCAAATTTTCCATATGAAATGCTGGTCTATTATCAAACATATCACATAAAACCTTCTGGTGTGAAAAATCTCCATTCTGTAGTACAAAGGTAAGGGTAAAATTTCTTCCAGGGTTACACAGACTCTCAATGCAACAACACTGCCCCAATACCTTTCAACTGTCCGACAATTTTAAAGGGAACCTGTCATCAGAAATTTCGCCTAAAACCTAACAGATTCCCCCTCTGCAGCTCCTGGGCTGCATTCTATAAAGGTCCCTGTTATGATTGTGCCCACTTTCTGACCGAAAAAAAGTGTTTATAAAGTTGTACCTTTTTGGCTTCTGATTCTGTAAATCCGTCACGGGGGCGGGCTGCCTGATGGCCGTTATTCTGCCCCCTGGTTCTGTATGCCGCCCCCATCGCTGATTTCAATACTTCTGGACGCCGCCCACTGCTCCAGCCATCCCCGCGCATGCCCAGTGCTCATCTCTCGGGGATGAGCACTGTGCCCAGCGTCACCGCTGGTGACGTGCACGCAGGGTTAAGATTATGGGCGGTGCTGTGATGTTTATTCCTAAGCAACCGCCCATAATCGCGGGGCCGCGCTTTTCCCCTCGGCCTGCTTCGTTCTGCGCAAGCGCGCTGCTGGCCGAAGTAGGCCGAGGGGAAAAGCGCGGCCCCGCGATTATGGGCGGTTGCTTAGGAATAAACATCACAGCACCGCCCATAATCTTAACCCTGCGTGCACGTCACCAGCGGTGACGCTGGGCACAGTGCTCATCCCCGAGAGATGAGCACTGGGCATGCGCGGGGATGGCTGGAGCAGTGGGCGGCGTCCAGAAGTATTGAAATCAGCGATGGGGGCGGCATACAGAACCAGGGGGCAGAATAACGGCCATCAGGCTGCCCGCCCCCGTGACGGATTTACAGAATCAGAAGCCAAAAAGGTACAACTTTATAAACACTTTTTTTCGGTCAGAAAGTGGGCACAATCATAACAGGGACCTTTATAGAATGCAGCCCAGGAGCTGCAGAGGGGGAATCTGTTAGGTTTTAGGCGAAATTTCTGATGACAGGTTCCCTTTAAGAACACTAAATGTACAGATCCAAAAAAATTAAGGGAATACTTGCACATTGCAGTATAAAACCAAGTTAATTAAGCTTTAGGGATATCACTCTATTTAGGAAATATATGTGATTGTGAATCAATTTTACCTCCCTTGGAGCAAACAAATGTGACAACAAAAGTGACAACAGGTTCACTAGAGAGGCAACAGCAAGACTACTCTCAAAAAGGAAATGGCTTTACAGGTGGTGGCAAAAGACTATCCCTCGTTACGAATTGTCTTTAGTATTGTATTTTGCAAGGACAGGGGTGGAATTCAACCTGTTCTCTCCCGTTCAGTGGAATGAATTGTTAAAATTGAAGCCATTTTTTTCTGGAAAAATGCTTAAGTTCCCAATTGGCTTCCATTATAGTCAGTTCACAGGTTGAGCCCGTGCGAGCATCCGATTGCTCGTTATGAGTACAGAGCAACTGAGCATGGTAGTGCTTGCTCATCAATACTAGGAATGCATATTCTTAGAGGGTTGCACAAACCTTCACAGTACCCTGGCAGCTGTTAAGTAGCAAGATAAAATTGTCAGAATCATTTTTAGACCTTAAAAGGGAACCTGAGAGCAGATTCATGCTGCCCAATCCACAGACAGCATGTATCAGACACTGGCTGTATTATTTCAGCCAGGTATGTTTCACTCTAAAATGCTGTGGCATTTCAGAGAAAAGTATACTTTAAAAGCCTCTGCAGATTCTCCATGCCAGCTTCCGGTGAGTGACAGTCCTCTACCTGCGTGCTTGTGTAGGAAGAGACCTCTCAGTCATTGGTAGCAGGTATGGATAAGCTCCGGTGATGCGTGTATCTGACTATTCTCGGTGCAGCTTGGTCATTGGTGGCTTTGAAAGTATGTTCTTCTCTGAAACAGTGACGCGATGTGGCCGGCCAATCACAGTTATGCCAGTACCCAACATGGCTTCGGCATTACAGTGTATGGCAGACAATCCCCGCATGCTTATTGGCCGTCTCACAGCCACAAAACATGTGGGGCAGGGACTTGGGTGTGGCGCTCAAGCACTTGTGATACTCAATCGAATAACCAACGCACCCAAGCACCCTGTTACGGGGGGCTGTCTGATAATAACTGAAAGGAGTATCAGACAGTCAGGGTCCACCGTGCAAAAACTTTGCTGCAGACTATGGCAGAGTGCAATACCTCTGTTAACTCACAGAAGGATATAATAAGTAAGTAAAGCAATTCCTCCCTTACTTGGAGGGTGTGTGGAATGATCTCTGTTAATAATCACAGAGACAAAGGCAATGTGTGCGAAATGGCACCTACCTAGGTCCGCTCTTCTAGTGGTGCAAAAGAGACGAACAGCAGCTTAAGCCGCACAAAGCTCCTACCTGCGTTCGCTCCACTAGTGTGCGAGGACACGAACCACTAGATATGGCACCTGCCTAGGTCCGCTCTTCTAGTGGTGCAAAAGAGACGAACAGCAGCGTAAGCCGCACAAAGCTCCTACCTCTGTTCGCTCCCCTAGTGTGCGAGGATACGAACAACTGCCAGACGCAGTATAAGGAACGTTACCCTAGCGGCAACGTCCACCTACGAGTAGAATCACAAGGCCCAGCCAGACCATGTGCCTCAGGCACCTGCCTATGTCCGCTCCCCTAAGAGGTAAGGATACGGACAGCAGCCGAAGCTGTAAGGTATAAGAACGCTACCCTGCCGGTAGCGCTCACCTAGCATAGACAGAGGAATGCCTAGAGGAACGCGCACAGAGCGTCTACTCATATGCATGAACCAAGAGGACTGAGCACCATGCGGCGTGTGTCAGGGTCTTATATAGACTCTGTGCCTCATCCAAGATGGAGGACACCAGAGCCAATCCGCTGCCAGAACGACAGGAGTGACGTCATGCTGGCCTATCACCGAGCAAGACGTCACAAGCACATGACCAGCGACCAATCGGCATAGAAGGTGTCAGAGACATGTGACCTCGTGTCAGCGATGATGTCACCCGCACATGTGCAATGGCTCCAAGATTGGACTTAGTCTCCGGCGCTCGCACATGTGCAGTAGCAAGAAATCTGGACTTAGTCTCCAGCGCTCGCACATGTGCAGTAGCAAGAAATCTGTACTTAGTCTCCAGCGCTCGCACATGTGCAGTAGCAAGAAATCTGGACTTAGTCTCCAGTGCTCGCAGCAACCGTAACAGTACCTCCCCCTCAAGGGCCCCCCTCCCGGCGACGCAGGTAATCGGCAACTAAGTCGGGAGCATGGACAGCCTCCTCAGGCTCCCAAGAGCGATGTTCCGGACCATAGCCCTCCCAATCTATCAAGAAGAACCTGCGCCCTCTAACCATCTTAGAACCAACTATGGCTCGTACCTCATAGCTAGAGCGAGAGGAATCAGAGGCAGGAGAGTGCACTTCACGAGCGTGAGGTAAAATAGCCGGCTTTAGCAGTGAGACATGGAATTTGTCATGAATCCTAAGATGGACAGGTAACTTCAATTGATAGACTACAGGATTTACCTGTCGAAGAACCTCATAAGGACCCAGGAAGCGAGGAGCAAATTTGACAGAGCTCACTCTAAGTCTCACGTGTTTTGCAGAGAGCCACACAAAGTCCCCTGGAGAAAAGACAGGAGCCGGGCGACGAAACCGATCGGACACCGTCTTCATACGGTCCTTAGCTGCTTGGATCGACTCTTGAGTCCGATCCCAAACCTCTCTGGCATTAGTTGCCCAGTCGGCCACAAGAGGAGGAGGTGCAGCAGCGGGAAACGGTACTGGTACCCTAGGGTGTTGCCCATTATTGAGTACGAACGGTGTCTGCCCAGTGGCCTCAGCCAGCGAATTGTTAAGGGCAAATTCTGCCCAGGGTAGGAGGGAGGACCAGTTATCGTGGTTCTCAGCAACAAAGTGTCGAAGGTATATAATCATAGATTGATTGGTACGTTCAACCAAACCATTAGTCTCCGGATGGTATGCAGAAGAGAGATTCAACTCAATTTGCAGAAGGCTACAAAGATCTCGCCAGAAACGGGAAGTAAATTGCGGGCCTCTATCACAAATGATACGATCTGGCATCCCGTGAAGCCTAAAGACATGCTTGAGGAATAGTTTGGCTAGTACCCTGGAAGATGGGATTCTCGATAACGGTACGAGATGAACCATCCGGGAGAAATGGTCCGTAATGACCCACACAAATCTATGTCCCTGTGAACATGGAAGATCACCCACAAAGTCCATGCCTACCACCTCCCATGGTCTATCTGGCACTGGTAAAGGATGCAAGAGCCCAGCCGGTCTCTGCCGTAATGGACGGTTGCGAGCACACGAGTAGCAGGAACCGACATATCTCTTGACGTGGCTGGCTAAGTGTGGCCACCAATACCACCTCTCCAGTAACTCTCGTGTCCGCCTAATACCAAAATGCCCACCCACCTTTGAGGTGTGGGCCCATGACAGTATATCATTCTGTCGATCAGGCGGAACAAAGGTCTTGCCCGGTGGGATTTGGTCTAACGTCACAGGGGAGAGCGTATGAAAAACCCTGGAGGGAAGGATAAGACGAGGTTCGTCAATCTCTTCCTGGGTAGAAAGCATAGAGCGAGACAGGGCGTCTGCCTTGTTATTCTTACTCCCAGACAGATAGTTGATGGAGAAGTGAAAGCGGGAGAAAAACAAGGACCAGCGGGCTTGGCGAGGATTCAGACGCTGAGCGGTTTGTAAGTACATCAGATTCTTATGGTCTGTATAGACCTGGAAAGGATGTTTCGCTCCTTCCAGCAAGTGACGCCACTCTTCCAAGGCTAATCTCAAGGCGAGCAGTTCCCTATCCCCAATGGTATAGTTTCTCTCTGCCGGTGAAAAGGTTTTAGCAAAGAAGAAACACGGCCTTTTTCTACCTGCACCGTTCTTTTGATACAAGACCGCACCAGCACCCACTGAAGAGGCATCAACCTCTAAGAGGAAGGGCTTATTCTCATCGGGTCTTTGAAGAACGGGAGCAGTTGAAAAGTGTCTTTTTACTGCCTCAAAAGCCTGAGATGTCTCAGTAGACCAGGCTTTGGGATTAGCACCTTTCTTAGTCAAGGCCACCAAAGGGGCCACCAAAGTAGAAAAATGGGGTATGAACTGCCTGTAATAATTTATGAATCCTAAGAAGCGTTGCACCGCCTTCAAGGAATGAGGTTCGGACCATTGCAGGACAGCAGAGAGCTTCGCAGGATCCATAGCCAGACCCTCTTGTGAGATAATGTAACCCAAAAAAGGCAATGAGGACTGCTCGAATACACATTTCTCGAGTTTAGCAAACAATGAGTGCTCCCTTAAACGGGAAAGGACACGAACGACATCCTGACGATGAGTCTCCAGATCAGGAGAAAAAATCAGGATGTCGTCCAGATACACCACTACTGAGGATAACAGTAAATCCCTGAACACATCGTTTACGAAGTCCTGAAATACTGCGGGTGCATTACATAACCCAAAAGGCATGACGAGGTATTCATAGTGACCGTCTCGGGTGTTAAAAGCGGTCTTCCATTCGTCACCCTTTCGAATTCGTACCAAGTTATACGCACCCCGCAGATCCAACTTCGTAAAAACTTGAGCTCGTCTCAGTCTGTCAAAGAGCTCCGAAATGAAAGGTAATGGGTATTTGTTCTTTATTGTGATTGCGTTGAGACCCCTGTAATCTATGCAGGGACGCAAATCACCCTCTTTCTTCCGAACAAAGAAAAACCCAGCTCCCGCGGGAGAGACAGACTTACGAATGAACCCCTTCTCTAAACTCTCTCTTATATAGGTCGACATGGCCTCCGACTCAGGTATCGACAGGGGGTAAACCCTGCCTTTAGGTGGAACCGAACCTGGGATAAGGTCTATGGCACAGTCATACGGCCTATGGGGTGGAAGAACCTCAGCACCCTGTTTGGAGAACACGTCAGCGAAATCCAAATAGGGTGTAGGTATGGGAGAGAGATCAGTTGATGCAACCGCAACGACCTTAGGTGGTAAGGGAAGACATCGGGACTGACATTTCGAACCCCAACTAATAATGCTGTCAGACTCCTAGTCAATGTGAGGAGCATGAGTCCGAAGCCATGGAAGACCCAGAAGGACGTCGTCTATACCCTCAGGCAAAACAAGAAAAGAAATCTCCTCTATGTGACCCTGAGACAGGGAAAGGCGCAAGGGAACTGTCCTCAATGTAATGGAGTCAGACAACATAGTTCCATTAACAACACGGACAGGAATAGGCGCCTCTAACATGATAGAGGGAATATTGTGTCCCTTTACAAATCCTGAGGACACAAAAATCCCGTCAGCTCCGGAATCCACAAAAGCCATAATAGGCCATGTATTCTCAGATAACGAGAGCTGACCTGGGATACAACACTTAGAGGGTGCAGAAGACGTCTCTAGTAACCCCCCTCTAATGGTTACTAGGCCAGGGAGTTTCCCTGACGACTAGGACACTTGTTGGCATAGTGCCCAGCCTGACGATATACGTAACATATAGGAGGACCAGACTTGCGTAGTCTGGAGGACGTATGACCTAACTCCATAGGAGTGGGAGATGTTTCAGATGCTGAGGAAGATGGTAGTGGACCCTCAACAACTGGAATAGCCCGATGCTTAGGGCGTGAGGAAGAGACCTCGAGTCTACGTTCCTTATGGCGTACATCGATCCTCGTTGCTACTGTGATCAAGTCCTCCAGAGAAGCAGGGACCTCACGAGTAGCAAGGGCATCCTTGACATAGCCTGCCAACCCTCTCCAGAAGATAGGAATCAACACCTTCTCTGGCCAATCTAGTTCTGCCACCAGAGTTCTAAAAGCAATGGCATAAGAACTAGTGGATAACGAACCCTGAGATAGATCTAACAGTCTCAGGGCCGCATCATGGGTAACCTGCGGACCCATGAATACCGCCTTAAGAGCATCAAGAAAGTCTTGATGTCTCAGAGTAACCACATCAGAGCGCTCCCATAGGGGAGTCGCCCATTCTAAGGCTTTGTCCTGAAGTAAGGAGATGATAAAGCCTACTCTGGACCTCTCCGTAGAGAAGCGAGAAGAGTTGACCTCTAGGTGTATCTGACACTGACTAATGAAACCACGACATGATCTGGCATCGCCAGAATATCTGTTTGGCAGAGCAAGTCGAGGATCATGTGCAGATGTCACCATGGTCTGAGGTTTATCCTCTATACTCTTGAGCCGTGACTCAAGTACTTGTATGTAACGGTGTAACTGCTGATATTCTGCCATAACTGCCAGACCCTTGGCTCAGTCCTAATGTTACGGGGGGCTGTCTGATAATAACTGAAAGGAGTATCAGACAGTCAGGGTCCACCGTGCAAAGACTTTGCTGCAGACTATGGCAGAGTGCAATACCTCTGTTAACTCACAGAAGGATATAATAAGTAAGTAAAGCAATTCCTCCCTTACTTGGAGGGTGTGTGGAATGATCTCTGTTAATAATCACAGAGACAAAGGCAATGTGTGCGAAATGGCACCTACCTAGGTCCGCTCTTCTAGTGGTGCAAAAGAGACGAACAGCAGCTTAAGCCGCACAAAGCTCCTACCTGCGTTCGCTCCACTAGTGTGCGAGGACACGAACCACTAGATATGGCACCTGCCTAGGTCCGCTCTTCTAGTGGTGCAAAAGAGACGAACAGCAGCGTAAGCCGCACAAAGCTCCTACCTCTGTTCGCTCCCCTAGTGTGCGAGGATACGAACAACTGCCAGACGCAGTATAAGGAACGTTACCCTAGCGGCAACGTCCACCTACGAGTAGAATCACAAGGCCCAGCCAGACCATGTGCCTCAGGCACCTGCCTATGTCCGCTCCCCTAAGAGGTAAGGATACGGACAGCAGCCGAAGCTGTAAGGTATAAGAACGCTACCCTGCCGGTAGCGCTCACCTAGCATAGACAGAGGAATGCCTAGAGGAACGCGCACAGAGCGTCTACTCATATGCATGAACCAAGAGGACTGAGCACCATGCGGCGTGTGTCAGGGTCTTATATAGACTCTGTGCCTCATCCAAGATGGAGGACACCAGAGCCAATCCGCTGCCAGAACGACAGGAGTGACGTCATGCTGGCCTATCACCGAGCAAGACGTCACAAGCACATGACCAGCGACCAATCGGCATAGAAGGTGTCAGAGACATGTGACCTCGTGTCAGCGATGATGTCACCCGCACATGTGCAATGGCTCCAAGATTGGACTTAGTCTCCGGCGCTCGCACATGTGCAGTAGCAAGAAATCTGGACTTAGTCTCCAGCGCTCGCACATGTGCAGTAGCAAGAAATCTGGACTTAGTCTCCAGCGCTCGCACATGTGCAGTAGCAAGAAATCTGGACTTAGTCTCCAGTGCTCGCAGCAACCGTAACACACCCTGATGCTCTATCGAGCAGTGGTGAGCCTCTCACTCGTCACTACTGATCATATCTTTCTTATTCTCAATAAATTGAACAATTTATCAGTATATATTTTTATCTCTGCTGTCTGATTTAAGAGTTGAATTTGTTGAGCAGGGTATATTCATGTCTATAAACACTACCAATGCACTCAGTCTTGAATAAAGGTCTATTATATAAATTACAAGTTAACAAACATAAGTAGCCAGTGTCGGACTGAGCTGCCTGTTAAAGGGAACCTGTCAGGTCCAATATGCACCCAGAACCACGAGCAGTTCTGGGTGCATATTGCTAATCCCTGCCTAATCGTCCCTGTATGCACCAGCATAGATAAGGAGATCTATAGAAAAAGTATTTCTAAAGATCCTTTATCTTATACTAATGAGGCAGTGACTAGACTTGTTACTTCCCCCAACTAGTCCGCCCTCTTAGCATGGTAGCACACCTACAGGGACGTGCTACCATGCTACTCAATGCAGCATCACCAGTGGTGACATGCGTCTGCTGTTTCCGCTGTTCAGAAATCCCTGTCACTTCCGACTTCCGGTCATGCGCCCTAGACCTCTTAGAAGCGGGACACGTACTCCCGGCTTCATACTGTGCATGACTGGAAGTGTCGGGGACCTCTGAACAGCGGACGCAGGTACGTGAGTCACCACTGGTGATGCTGCATTGAGTAGCATATTAGCACGCCCCTGTGGGTGTGCTACCATGCTAAGAGGGCGTGGTTCTGGGTGCATATTGCACCTGAGAGGCTCACTTTAACCACAAATAGAAATCACTCCAGGGGCCCACAGTAATTACATCCAAATATTAGCTGTTCATTTGTAGGTCTTTGAAAAGCAGAAATTATTTTAGTTTTTTCATCACATTGTTCTAAGAGCCATAACTTATTCATTCTTCTATTTACATAGCCACATGATCGCATTTTTTTATGGTACCATTTGGGGTTACATTGTTTAACACTAGAACTACTGAGGTAGTCATTTTGACTACTTTGCACCATGTATTTCTATATAGGTGTCACGAGTCCAGTAGTTCTAGTGTTAATAACTCATAATAACTTGATAAATATCAAGCAACAATATGTTACTTGGGCAGCAGAAAGATGAGCAGCAGTAGCAACGGTGTGGAGCATGGGAAGAATTTATTAAAATAAGGGTACATGTCTTGGCTCCAGGAGGCCACCAGAGGGTTCACAGGTTCTTTTTAGGGTTAGTCAGAGCCTCTAGAGAGCCAGATTTCACAACACATCTCAGTTTTTTGATAATTGGAAATAATGTTAGATGTTTGGCAGCTGTACACTTCACATTTATCTGCAAAACAATATTGGCTTTACAATAGCTACTTTGATACAGAACAAAGAAATCATATAATTTTCAGTCTTTGCTTGGCGTTATGTTTTGGGTTCTGTTACATAACACTGTTTGGGAAAAATGGCTATAAACATCCAATTCCTCAGCGGCGCCATGGTCCATATGGAGGGATAAGTGTATCGTGTGTTTCCTTCCATTGCTCATTTCTTGTTTTTCAATCAATTTACTACCATGGACAGTAAAAACCACTGTTATATATAGATGAAGTGTTCCATATAAATATACCTAAAGGGGGATGACGCACGGGTTAGCAAAACAGGTGTTAGGATAAATCAGAAAGTATGTATCCAGCGCAATAAAATCAAATTGGAATATGGAAAAGCAAACTGTCAGAGCTTGGTGACGCTTGGAAAATGCCCCTCTTGATCTTGTTATTCTGACATGCCAGTGTGGTTAATGACAGTAATGTGTATTTAACAAGGGGTGTGGAACGGGCGAGTCTACATGTTCCAGCTATGCTACTTACTCAGCACTCAATACCAGCCGGATGCTGACAGGCAAGAATTATTCCCTTAGTCTATAGCCAGCTACATGATCAGACACCAACTAAGACTGAGGTGGGCAGCAAGTAATAATGCCAAGAAAATCCCTGAAGTTAATGATTCTCCGGCAGCTAATTGTGGGTAACCATGTGGGTTGCGGTATGATGTAACCACTCACCCAACATTTATAGCTATGCCCTACTATTTCTTAGTTAAAATACATGGAAATATGACCAGTCATAGATTGAACGAGACCTGTGAACCTCATTTCATAGTACAAAGCGCATAGTACACAACAAAGCTAAGTATTAAAGCAATTATAGTAGGAAGGAATGGTCCTCTCAGCTTACTGAACTTAGGCTTTTTTAATTAGTAATTTTCCCATGCCATCACTGTATATTTTACTTGATAAAACAGATGTTCCCTTGAGAAATACTGAAGTTAAAAAATACTAAGAGGGGATTTGTCACCAAGAACTTAAAGACCCTTGTTTATGCCCATCAGCCAGTACAGAGATTTCAGGCAACTGAACTTGGACTGCACAGGATGTGCTCTCAGCTGACTCATTCCAAAGAGAATCTAATCCCAACATTAAAATGTATCATCCTAGAAAAAAGAAGAAACAAGGGTCATTGCGATGGAAAGACAGCAGCTGGGAAACCCTTACAAATACACACCATGTGGGGACTGAAAGAGAAAAAGTTACACTAAGCCGATATCTAATTACAGGGATGCAAATTAGGCACGTTCACATCTGAGAATTCCATTTTTCTGCTCCTTTATATAATTTAATAGCTGTTGTATCCAACATTGCCCGGGATAGTAACTAAGTATCTCTCTCCCTCTCTCTCTCCCACTCTCTCTATCTCTGTCTGTCTCCCACTCTCTCTAATTCACCCTCTCACCACATAAGCTGAGGTATCCCAAGGTCCAGTGGTAGGCTCGGTCAGGGTTCACCATCTTCCCCACTCCTTCGACACACGGTATCCCTTCCCTTTTGCAGTACACTTACTTCCCCCTACCTAGCATGGCAAGGCCACCTGATCAAAACAGCCAATATATTACCTCGCACAGCCAAACAGTAAGGAACCGGGTTTTTTGTGAATAACTGTAAAGCGTGGGGGGAAAATTTTCTCTCAAAACATAGTCTATGACTTTCCCTGAGTCAAATGAGGTGGCTGTGCAAAATTTCGTGATTGTAAGGCTATGTGCGCACGTTGCGTAAATACATGCAGTTACGCTGCGCTTTGTAACGCAGCGTAACTGCATGCGTCCTGCGTCCCCTGCACAGTCTATGGAGATTGTGCAGGGGCCGTGCGCACGTGGCGTCTTAGAGCGCAGCGCTTCGGCTGCTGCCCGAAGCGCTGCGTTCTAAGAAGTGACATGTCACTTCTTCCGTGCGCTTTGCCGGCAGCTCCTGCTCTGTCTATGGCAGGAGCTGCAGGCAGAGCGCATGGAATCGGCTTTTTTTTTTTCTCTACGGACAATTTCTGCAGCGATTTGAAGCACACGTGTGCTCTTCAGATCGCTGCAGAAATTTCTGCAGGGCCAGTACGCAACGTGCGCACATAGCCTAAATGCGATGGTGCAAATTCCTTTAACGAACACACACACACACATACACACACATACAAAAAATCCAATATATAAAGCTGAGTGTAAGTGATTAATCTGTCATGACAGCAACAATGCCTAGTCGATTGTTTGACCCAATCGCTGACCAAAAGATGTAAAAAAATATTTAAAAATTTGCAAAAAAAAAAATATTTAAAAATTCCAAGTCATTGGGTTTAAGTGATGTTTATGGCCAAATTTACTGCCATGATTTTGCGGCCTCTCTTTCATAGGTGACCATGGATGGTAGTGGTTAACATCTGCGCTGCGGTCAAAAGAGGAATAAGATCAAGTGATTTTATTCAACGTGTTTTGGAGTGGAAACTCCATCATAATTGCAAACTGCACAAGACAGAAGGTATATATAGTGGGATACATCATTGAAAAAAGGAAGTACGATGACAAACCATTGTACCAGCTGATCATTTGAATAAAGTAACAAACATTAAATGGATATACAAAAAATTGTTTAATGTAGTATATGTTGTTAAAGTAATATATCATTGATAAAATATGTATTTTGCGAAAAACATAAAAAAAAAAAGGAAAAAAAAATTAAATTTATCATGGGTGAACCTTACCCAGTGATCACGGTGGGAAAGCATGTAAATTAGTGATGTGAACAATTGGACTACCAGGGAAATTATGTACAAAAATAGGGAAAAGAATGAAAATGTCTTGATAGAAAATGGAAAAAAAAGGGGGATAAGCAGAGGGGGTGAGAACCTGTGTACAATGGATTGGAACATTTCACAAAGAAGCGCAAACCATTACAATATCTGAAGGACTTTAATAGGATGTGGAAAAAGCTATATCAGATGAACCGATGATCTTGGAGAGAAACCCAGAGAGGCCATGGTAATGATATTAATAGTTAATAGAAGTATAAAAAGGTTTTGGTGTGAAATTTTAAAATAACCTCATGAGGTGAGGGATGGGAAGTAAATGGAATTATTAAATATAGAATACTACTTGGATAACTTAGAAGTTTCAATAAAAACTTTGAGAAATGTATCTAGTGACTCACAATGGAAAAAGTGTGAAAAACATGTTTGAATGTGAAATGTATGAAATAATAAGTGTGGAAAATAACTTCAGAAAGAGGAATAATAGTAAATAAACTATTAATTATACACTACTATTTGGAAGAATTGAAAGTTTTCTTTTTCAATATGTCATGAGTGCTATGCGTGAACAGAGCTAAAAATGTAAGGATCCGTCGTCTATGTGTGGGCTACGATGGAGAACGGGGTTGGCTTAGCCAATGAAACGAGCCAATAAACTGTTCACACACAGCTCCGGTGAGGGCTGACAAAGAGAACTCTCTTCCGTGTTGAGAGGAAGCCAAAAGTGGAGCTATTGGGTTCAGGACCGGGGTGGAATTATTGAAGACTGAGGCATCTTGGATAACTTCAAAAACTTTCTTTTTTAAGCACATTTCAGCATATATTTTTCATAGCTAGGCAACACAATAAAATAACAACATTCCCACTTTCTATTTAAAAATCACTTCTGTTTGTTTTGTGAAATATATCTCAGTGGTTTTTGAAAACTTGTCGTTAAAACAGGAAGATGAAGCTTATGATTAAAGAACAGATGTCCTATGAACTACCACCCATGCTATGGTCGGACATAAGGGACATTGTGGGTTTAGAGAATAAGACAAGGAGAGGCAATCGTTTCCAAAACACTTGTTATAGGAAAGCAAGCTTCAACTGTGGTAGTGCCCTAGGTTGTCCATCCAACTTCTTAACCTTTATTAAAACCTTTCTATAATAAGACAAAGATTGTTTAAAAAATCTGAGGGTCCTCGTGCTTGACACCTTTTAATGGCTAACTGAAAAGATGGTAATAAACAGCATGCTTTTGAGACTACTCAGGTCTCTTCATCAGGCATGGTATAACATGCCTGATGAAGAGACCTGAGTAGTCTGGAAAGCTTGCTATTTATTACCATCTTTTCAGTTATCCATTAAAGGTGTCAAGCACTGAGGACCCTCAGTTCTTTTAAACAATGTTTTTCTATCCACTGGCTAACACGGTACAAGACATATTTTACTAGTATAAGACAGTAAAACATTTTACTTTTTATATAAAAAATCAAATCCACTCTCTTTATACAGGTCTGCACACATACACATTCTGCTAAAGAAAAAAAAATGGCCAAAAGACGAACTTTTTTAAAGTATATATATATATATATATATATATATACACATACACACACACACATATATATATATATATATATATATATATATATATATATATATATATATATATATATATATATATATATATATATGTATATGTATAAGTATTTCACTGCTTAGGATGAAGGATGATTAGCCCATGAGCACAGAACATATGGTTGCCATGAGCTGTGCTTGTGAGTGGCCATTAATGTCGGTATGAGTGCACATTATTTTTTGTATTGTAAGACATGATAGCTATAGTTTGTTTGGACTGCTGTAAGTGTAATTTGATTCTTTAGCAGGTAACATTTTAAGATTTCTTTCACCACCATGCTTCATTGTTGAGAGGCTCTGTATGATCCCTCCTTGTTTATTTAATAGTGGAGATGGATTAAAGGAAATCTGTCAGCAGGTTATTGTTATGTAAGCGGAGGACAGCAGCTATTGTGAGCTATCATTTACATAAAGGGTTTATTACCCTGTGATTACCATAAAAGGATTAGAAACTCACATACATGCTAATCCAACATGCCCCCTCCTGTGATTGACACCTCACAGTACAATCTTTATTGAGAGCCTGGTGTGGGAGGGGACAGCTCTGCTGGATTCCTGAATCTATATTTTTGATTGTTTCAGAACAGCTTCAGCAAGTAATTTAAGTGATACACCATTGGATTCAGAATCTCCTTGTCTACATTATGTTGCTGTCAGATGAGGTAGCAAATACCTGCTGACAGACTGCCTTTTAAGCCACATTAAAGCTTGTTATATAATTTGTCTCTTCTACCTTCTTCAGGAGTACATGGCTCTCCAACCTCTTGGCTACCTGTTTGTTAGGAGGGCTATGCACTCCTGAAGATTGACAGTTTGAACCAGTTTCATAGCTGTGCCCTTAGTCTGAACGGCTAGGCGGTTAACAGCTTTTCTTTTTCAGCATGTGAAAAGTGCAGAAGCACTGAGTCTGACTGGACCTACTATTGTGGCCTGATTTAGAGTGGCATATGCAGGCTCTAAAGGCCCTGGTACACGCAATGACGTCGCTAACGAGATGTCGCTGGGGTCACGGAATTCGTGACACACATCCGGCTTCGTTAGCAACGTCGTTGCGTGTGATACTTACGAGCGACTGCTAACAATCCCAAATACTCACCAAATCGTTGATTGTTGACACGTTCATTTTCAAAGTATTGTTGCTCGTTTGGGACGCAGATTGTTCGTCGTTCCTGAGACAGCACACATCGCTACGTGTGACACCCCGGGAACAACGAACAACAGCATTCCTGCGTCCTCCAGCACCGAGGTGGGAGTGACGTTCATGCGGCTGCTCTCCGCCCCTCCACTTCTATTGGTTGACTGCTGTGTAACGTCGCTGTGATGCCGCACGAACTGCCCCCTTAAAAAAAGACGTTATTCGCCGGTCACATCGACGTCGTTAGGAAGGTAAGTCCGTGTGACGCGTACCTGTGATGTTGTTTGCCACGGGCAGCGATTTGCCCGTGACGCACAAACGACGGGGTGGGTGCGATCGCTAGCGATGTCACAGCGCGTAAAGCGGCCTTAAGACTGCAAGGTGGCTGCTATCCTAAGCAACAAGCTATCAACTTTAAAATAAAAAATCCCTCTGTTCTTGAGATTGGAGCATATTTTTAATGAAAAGTAAATTGCAAATATTGCTTGTCTTTACAAACATTTTGCATGTCTACCCATTAATGTAGATGAGATAACTCCTGAACTACTTACAACATAATACTTCAAGTCAGGAATAGTAAATAGTAAAACCTGCTCAGTCTCCAAATTATAACTCCATGGTAAACTAGGATCCCATAATGACAACTGACCATTCACCGGTCATTGGAATAGTTTCATTGTGACTAATGTAAAACTTTCACTGGCTTAGAAATGTAACTGTTTCTCTGGTTACAGAAGCTCATGATTTTATTATGAATGAAAGTCAAAGTGGTGTCCTAGCTTGGAAATAATTTGGCAAACATTCAAGGGCATTATTTGATGGTAAGTCCCATTTGTAATAAGAAAATTATCTGATTGTGATTCAGTGAATGATCAATGCCATTCAAGTCATTGAAAATCAGGAAAGACCCAGCGCACACTGGTCCTGAGCCTTCCATTGGTGGTTTATGTCTTTAATACCTACACCGCGGGAGATTTCCCATTTATCATTTTTACCTCCCCTTCTTCCAAAATCAATAATGGTTTTATTTTTTCATCAATATAGTCGTATTGGGCCTTGTGTTATACTTTTGAATGACTCCATTCATTCAGCCACATAGTGTACTGGAAAACAGGAAAAGTTCCAAGTGTGGTGAAATTGGAAAAAAAAACTGCCATTCCACAATGTTTTTTTTTTTTAAATTTTTAATTTATGTTTACTGTATGGTAAAATTGACTTGGCAAACTGATTCCTCAGGTCAGTGTGAGTTCTTAGATACCTAACATGTATAATTTAGTGGTGAAAACAAAATCCTAATATTTTTCAAAATAAATTGCGCTTATGGAGCCATTTTCCAAGACCCGTAACATTCTAATTTTTCGGGATCTGGAGCTCAGTAACGGCTTATTTTTTAGATCTTGAGCTGATGTTTTTAATCATACCATTTTGCTGTAGATGCGATGTTTTGATCGCCTGTTATTGCATTTTATTACAATGTTGCAGTAACCAAAAAACATTGTGGTGTTTTGATTTTTTTGTTCCTCTCTATGCCCTGTGCCGATCAGAATAATGGATTTTATATTTTCATAGATCGTGCATTCTGAATGTAGCAATACCAAATATGTGTATATTTGTAATGTGTTTTTCATTGTTTTATTTTCAATGGAGCAAAAGGAGGGCAATTTGATCTTGTGTCTTTTTTTATTTTCTTCAAAACTCTTTTTTTCCACCTTTTATTGATTTTATTAGATCCCTTAGGAGACTTTAAGCTGCTATCATCTGATCACTTGTGCACTGCTCTGTACAGCAGAAATGCTGATCTCCTGTGAACGCCAGCACTCAGCATTCACAGTAAGTTCGTAATGACAGACACAAGGGTAATCAGCTGATCCCTGGCTGTCATGAAAAGCTATCGGCGCCCCGTGAGTATGATCGCGAGGCTGCCAATGGGAGCGGAGAGTGTCATGGTTCCTGCTGGCGTGCATTAAATCCCACTGTCAGAGATTGACAGTGGGATTTAACTAATTATCAGGCATGGATAGACCTCTGCACATTAGGCCGGGGCCACACGGGGGACTAATGCGATCCTCGCATGATACTTGGCTCACACTGGCAGACAAGCAGGAGCCGAGTGCCATGCGAGTGACACTGCGACTGAGATTCAATCATTCGAACGGACCTCAGCTGCGAGGGGTGGGCCAGCACTGAGGCGGGGCGGGCTGGCACTGTGGAGGGGCGGGCCGGCACTGTGGAGGGGCGGGCCGGCGCTGTGGAGGGGAGAGAGGGATTTATCTCCCTCTCTCCTCCGTTGCCGGCTATTGCCATTCTTTGGCGAGTGCAGTGCGATTTTTCTCTCACCCCATAGACTTGAATGGGTGCGAGAGAAAACAGGATCGCATTGCACCCGCAGCATGCTACGATTGTTTTCTCGATCCGATTAAGGCTGAGAAAATAATCGCTCATGGGTGCTGGCACATAGGCTAATATTGGTCCGAATGGAATGCAATGTTTTATCGCATTCCACTCATTCCGATTTTCATGCCGTATGTCTTAGGCATTAAAGGCAGAGTCAAGACCTTGGGCCCAAGGTCGTGAAGGGGTTAATATTATCAATCTCAAACATACAAACAAATTTCAAAGTCTGCAGCAGCAAATGTCTGAGAATTTTCCATATCTTTGTTTTACTACTTGACAACATGAAAACAAAGGTCATAGAAAAGGCTAAATAATGCTCTTTTATGTGGAAAATGGCACATCTGCATAACCAAACAAGAGCTGGCACCAACATCTGTTGATTTGTACGTCTACTATACAATGGCATTAGTTTATGAGGAGAAAAACAAAACTTGCCTGGCAGAAAATAATATGATGTCATCTATAAAAAATAACATAAATTCACATCTATGGAAAACTTCAATCCACATTCCAATACATGATATCTGTATGAACACTACATTCTGATGTCATAGCCTGGAGGTAATAGATATTTCACTTCCAGCAGGAGCAGTCTGATCTTAGTACGCCTTGTAATTACAGTAGGGGCTATATTATTCTATATATTGATCATGACAAATGAAAGGAATATGTGGCAGAATCTATTACACGTATCTAGCCGCCCAACATGAACTAGCTACAATATCAATAAAAATATACACTTACATGGAATATGTCAGCTATTTTTTGCTACCTCATCTGAGAGCAGCATGATGTAGGCAAAGAGATCCTGAATACAACGATGTGTCACTTAGTGTACTGGGTGCATTGGTTCTGACACAATCAGATTTTAGGTTTAGCATGTAGCAGAGCTGAGAAAGTTGACCCTGCTCAAACCAGGTTATCTGTGTACACAGTCTATAGACAGTGCTTATCACAGGTGGAGCCTGTTGGACTACCAGGCACAGGCTGCTATAGTCTGAGTAATGATAGCCTCCTGGTGCTAAAATAATCATTGTAGGTAAACAACAGCATGGTGACTGATAATACACATGCTGAAATCTGTGTTTTAAACCCTAGAGCAGATTACATAGCAAAAACCTTATGAAAGATTCCCTTTAAAGAGAACCTGACAGGTAAGAAAATGCATTTAACCTACAGATATGGGGTTAATATGCTGGTTTATAGCATTCTGAAGTTGCCCGCAGCCAGCACTGACAGCCCAGTGCCAGAAGAAAATAAACTTTATTCGTTCCGACAGCCTCGGGTTTCAGCCATAAGGGTAGTGCTAATGTGGGTTAGGTCACTGCTCTGTGCATAGTGAGCAGCTGCTGTAGCCAAGCCCCTGGCACTGACTGACAGCTGGCTCAGCATTGCATCAGTACATATCCGGCTTCAGTCAGTGACGAGGTTTCTTTACAGCTCACTATGCACAGAGGAGTGACTGAACCCGCACTGGTGACACCCCTATGACTGATAGTCTGAGGCTGCTGGGAGGAATTAAGTTAATTTTCTCCCAGCACCAGCAGCGGGGCTCTCAGTGCTGGTGGCGAGCAGCTTCAAAACACTATTAACCTGCAAGATTAATCTCATGTCTCCAGGTTAGTAGAGTTTTTTTTACCTGACAGGTTCCCTTTAAAGAGAACCTGTCATCAATATTTTATCCCACAAACTAATGGCATGTATGTAAAGGTGCTTTCATGCTAAGTGAACCCATACTTTTATCACAGTAATCTGTTTTGCTGTTTTAGAGAAATGTTTGCTTGACATTGTATGCTAGTGAAATGCAAGTGCACTTCCAGCTTCACTGTCCTCTCTAGCTAATGGCCTTCTGTTGTCTGTATCTGATTGACAAGTAACTGAAACATGACCTAGACACAGGAGGTAGATAGGAGACGGAAGGGGGGGGAGGAGGGAGGCAGTAGATCTGTAAGTGCAGCACCCGCCCACTGCATTTACATCTCATTACCATAACATTTCAGCTACGGATTTCTCTAAAACAGCAAAACAGATTTGTACAAGAAAGGTAAGGACTTACTCAGCAATAAAACCCCTTCACATACATGCCGTTAGTTTGGGGTATACAATCCTGATGATGAGTTCTCTTTAAGAGCTAGATAAAATGTTGATGAAAAATTCTAACAGCATATCTAGACATCCTGACCGCAACCATTAGATGATCGCTGATCAGCCACATGCAACATGAATTGGTAATATTAACCCTTTTCCAATTTCTTTTGATTCTCAATTTTTGTGATTCATTTTTTTCCTCTCCCTCTTCCAAGACAGATGACTTGTTTTATTTTTCTGATGCAGCCGTAGGAAGCTTTTTTTTTTGCAGGATGAGTTGAATTTTTGAATTACATCATTCAATTGACAAATAAATGGAAGGGGAAAAAATTTGAAGTGCTATTAAATTGTGAAAAACTTCAATTTCACAATAAATTTTTGTGGTTTACCACCTTCATTGTACTGTAAAATTGAACAGGAAACTTTCCAGGTCAGTACAATTACAGTGATATGAAACTTATGGGGTTTTTTAGCTTTGGAAAGTGGTGAAAGAAAATTTGGAAATTTGGAAAAAATAATTAGTTTGAGACCGGCAAATTTTTCATTTTTACATTAATTTAAAGGGAACCTGTCAGCAGATTTGGGGCCTATAAGCTGCGGCCATCACCAGTGGGCTCTTATATACAGCATTCTAATATGCTGTATATAAGAGCCCAGGCCACTGTGTAGATTGTAATAATCATTTTATAATACTTACCTAAATGGTCGCTGCGGTGGAGTTGGGGCATATGGGCGTCTTCGTCCTCCGGTGCCGGCGCCTCCTCTTTCAGCCATCTTCTTCCTCCTTCTGAAGCCTGTGTGCATGACGCGTCCTAAGTCATACACACTCTCCGGTCCCGCGCAGGCTCACTACAATACTTTGATCTGCCCTGCTCAGGGCAGATCAAAGTGCGGCTGCACAGGACCTCTATGCTGTCGAGTGTGGATGACGTAGGACGCGTCATGCACCCCAGTTTCAGAAGAAGGACGACGAAGATGACCAAAAGAGGAGGCGCCGCCATCGGAGAACAGAGATGCCCATATGCCCCAACTCCACTGCAGCGGCCGTTTAGGTAAGTATTATAAAGTGATTTTTACGTTCTACACAGCGGCCTGGGCTCTTATATACAGCATGTTAGGATACTGTATATAAGAGCCCACTGGTGATGGCCCCAGCTTATAGGCTCCAAATCTGGTGACAGGTTCCCTTTAAAGGAGCTGGGTCAGGGCTTTTTTTTATTGACAGCTGTTGTTATTATTGATGCCATTTTGGGGTAAGTACATTTTTTATTGCTTCTTATTTCATTTTTATTTTAAAAAAAATTGTGACAACCAAAAAAAGTCAATTCTGGAACTTTGATTATTTTTTTCTCTCTAATTTAACAGGTGCAGCAACACCATGTGTGTTTATTCTTTTTCAATTTTTTTTAATGGTTGAAAAGTGGGGTGTTTTTAATTTTAATATATTTATATATTTATTTTTTGTAAAAAACATTTTTTTTTAGCTTGCATCTGAGATCGCCTGATTGATTATACAATGCACTGAAACAGCTTGGTATTGCTAAAAATAAAAATTATGGTTTGTTATGAAGCCCAAACTGAGATGGGCTTTCATAGGAGCACTGTCATGGTAGTAACAGCGGCCTTCATCATGCCCCCAACTGCCATGGCAAAACATTAGCACCCCACAATTATGAGGACAGAAGGGAGCATGGAACGATGAACTACCTAGATAGGAAAAGAGAAGGTGGGACATCCACTAAATATACAGTAAAGCGGGCTTTACACACTGCGATATCAGTCCCGATATCGCTAGTGTAAATACCCGCCCCCATCTGTTGCGCGACACTGGCAAATCGCTGCCCGTGCCGCACAACATCACCCAGACCCGTCACACATACTTACCTGCCCGACGACGTCACTGTGACCGGCAAACCGCCTCCTTTCTAAGGGGGCGGTCCGTGCGGCGTCACAGCGACGTCACTGATCGGCCGCCCAATAGCAGCGGAGGGGCGGAGCTGAGCGGGACATAACATCCCGCCCACCTCCTTCCTTCCACATAGCGGCCGGGAGGCAGGTAAGGAGAGCTTCCTCGTTCCTGCGGTGTCACATGGAGCGATGTGTGCTGCCGCAGGAAGGAGGAACAACCTCGTTACTGCTGCAGTAACGATTTTTGAGAATGGACCCCCATGTCACCGATGAGCGATTTTGCACGTTTTTGCAACGATGCAAAATCGCTCATTGGTGTCACACGCAACGGCATCGCTAATGCGGCCGGATGTGCGTCACCAATTCCGTGACCCCAACGAGTTCGCATTAGCGATGTCGTAGTGTGTAAAGCCCCCTTAAGCGTTTCAGCTATGTAAAAAACATGGGAAAAATAGAAAGAACATTTTCAGCCTAACATAATACTGCTATAATATAGTCCATAGAAGGAGGGATGCAGGGATGATTTCTAGGTCAGTGTAGCCAGAATAGAAGCAATAGCAGTAAAAAAAAAAGAAAGAAAATCCAGCACCCAAGGAAAGTCTTCCAAAAAATGAATGAAATTTAAAAAAAAAGTATTGAAACTTAACATTAAAGAAATATAATTAAAAATGGATAGGAGACACAAACTTACGCGTTTCGGACCCTACAAATTTAGTCCTTATATGAATCACCTCTCCTTAGGTGCTGATTTTTCCTTCTTTTTTTTTGACTGCTAAAAAAATGTGTACATCATTGGAATCTTACAGGAAAAACCTCACATTTTTATGCAGTCCTGAAAATGGGAAAAATAAAAATTTGTTTACTTGTATAGTGGTTTAGAATGAAAGATTTTACATTGTATAACTAGAAAAACTCAAGAATAAGAGCCCCACAACAGAGGGAGTATAGGTGGTCGTCAGATCACCCCATTCCTAGGATGTACATATAATGTATATTAAGTTGCTGTTTTATTGCTGTTGCTAAAGTATACAGCAAGAGATGTAGCTGTCGGAGCAGTTCAGTGATCGGCGCCCCCTAGCGACCAACAGTTTTAAGTGTTTTATTGCATATTCTGTTTTACTTTATTTTAGTGTACAATGTGTAATTTGTCATGTGTGATTAAGGCATAACTGTATAGGAAGGTAAAGCATAGGAGTGTTAGCAGATAGATATTAGAGTAAGGTAAGAATGCTGAGTAGGATATAAGATATACCGTAGATAGAGTTTGTTCACAGTAAGAAGAGTGATGTGTAGGTGCAGCAGGCCCAGAGATAGATACTCTGATAGCCTGGGAGACTTTGGGGTACTTTGCCCACTACGACATCGCAGCTGCGATTTCGGTGGGGTCAAATTGAAAGTGACGCACATCCGGCGTCGCTGTCGACATCGGAGTATGTGAATTCTTTTGGATACGATTAACGAGCGCAAAAGCATCGTAATCGTATCATCGGTGTAGTGTCCGACATTTTCATAATTTTGCTGCAGCGACGGTACGATGTTGTTCCTCGTTCCCCTGTGGCAGCACACATCACTGTGTGAAAAGCCGCAGGAGCGAGGAACATCAGCGTACCTGCGTCACCGTGGCTCACGCCGGCTATGCGGAAGGACGGAGGTGGGCGGGATGTTTACATCCCGCTCATCTTCGCCCCTCCACTTCTATTGGACGCCTGCCGTGTGACGTCGCTATGACTCCACACGACCCGCCCCCTTAGGAAGGAAGCAGTTTGCCGGCCAGAGCGACATCGCAGGGCAGGTATGTGCATGTGAAGCTGCCGTACCGATAATGTTCGCTACGGCAGCTATCACAAAATACCGCTGCTGTGACGGGGCGGGGACTATCGTGCTCGGCATCGCTGCCATCGGCTTGCAATGTCGTAGTGTGCAAAGTACCCCTTAGAGGACAGAGGGGGAGTCACAGAGAGTGAGATAGTGAGATATTCAGACAGGCCAGAAAAGGGTTAGTTCTTCAGAGAGGTTCTTGGTGTGTAGACAAGCCCTGGTGTGGAGTCCACCTGAGAACTATAAGGTCTCCTCCATTGTGTCCTGAGCCTAACACTCCCCTCGTGTTGGGCAACCTAGGCACAATCCAAGGTGGTAAAACAAATGGAAGCCGCAAAGATAACGGGGAAGAGTAGAACTTTGGACACGGTCACTGGAAGTTTAATACCAGGGCGAGGGCTAATAGGAAAAATAAAAATTCACTAGTTAAAGGGTAAGCGTGCAAATTCCATAAAACCCTAACTAAAACTTAACATTTAATGATACTTCTAACAGGTAAAATACCACAATACATGTGAATAAAGTGACTTAGTGCACAGAAGAGAGAGGGAAAATCAATCCCTACAATGTCCACTCGCTCCTGCGCCCTACCTAGCCGTGGAGGTTGGCACCCTAGAGATACGTAGTGGCGCCCCCACTCCTCGACGGCTGTCCCTGCTATGTCCCTGTGAACCCCTAAACACAAAGATAAGGTGCAGTGTGCATACCTAAAGTGCAGTGCATATACATAATGTGATACTGTGCAAGTAGGAGCTCACAATCAACCTCAAAAATCAAGAGGCCGCAACCGTTCTCAGTGAGAACCTCAGTTATAGCAGGGACATATAATACTTAGCTTATACTGCCTCACGCCTCAACGCGTTTCCTCATTTCATGGTTCATCAGGAGGCTGATATCAATCTGTTGTGGTCCGATATACCTATAACAGCCAGCATACAATGCGGTGTCTTGATTTTTGAGGTTGATTGTGAACTCCTACTTGCACAGTATCACTTTATGTATATGCACTGCACTTTAGGTATGCACACTGCACCTTATCTTTGTGTTTTTTGCGGAGATGACGGACTTGACCCAATCAGGGTCCACGACGTCCCAGCCTGGCCTGTCAGGATTCACCACGTCACCTGCCTTGTCATCAAGCCGTGTGACGTCAGTGGGCGAATCAGAACCCACCACGCATAGCACATGCTCACCCTCCTGCCTCTGGGAAATAGAGGCGGGATCCTCGGTCTCACAATGTGCACAATGTGCAGAGATAACGGGAGTCTCACTGCTTCCCTGAGCAGTAAACCTCTGCACATTGCGCAACCTCGCAGACCTTCGGGGCCGCTGAGCAGGAGAGTCTGCGGCAGGCCAGGAATGGGAGACCGCTTCACTCCTTGTAACAGGAGAACCACTAGGTGTCGCCCTTCTGCTGCCTCTCTGAGAAGGTATCTCCTGCACACTGCGCAGTCTGGCAGACCTTCGGCGCTGCTGAGCAGGAGCGCTCGTGGCAGGCAAGGAATGGGAGACTGCCTCAGTCCTTGCCTCAGGAGAGCAATGAGATGTAATATGTTACTATGCTATGTCTCTAATGGTGTCTGGAGGTGGGGTGGAGGACGTAACCCAGAAGTCTCAAGTAAGTGTCGTACCCCCCAACTATGGCGGAACACATGCACAAGTTCAAATTAATGTAGGGGAGAGGAGGCCTGTTGGCCATCACCTGACTCCGACACACAGGCAAATGATTGTACGAGTTTACAGGTCACACCTCTGCATTACTGCAATAACTGGCTGCTATTACAGCAGCTGTTATCCATCTTTCTCAGAAATATACATAAAATAGCGGAAACGACAATATTATAACCAAAAGGTACAACTTTTATAGTGCGGACACAGTGTGCTCTCCAGACACAGCTCTAAGGGGCTTGCTCATATAACACTTCACAGAGATAAGATAGAAAAACACTATTTTCCAATAGAAATGCTAATCATTTCCTCCATAGTTTATGACATTTTTTGGATTCCACATCTCTGGCTATAGTGACATTTACACAACTGAATCGGCATTCTCATCTTAAAGTGATTAAACAATCCAAACTAACGATAAGGCCGATCCTTTCATGTTGGAAATGACCAGCAGCTCAGCATGTGGAGTGGGTTTTTATTGGGTTTTGCAGAATAAATAGAAGATGCAGTTAATTTTACTGGGTTTCTGTTTTTCAGCACTGATACTAATAAAGTAAGTCTGGATCACCATTGAAGACCGGAAAATATTTTGTGGTCATACTCCAAGTAACTGTTTCTTAGATCAAAAACTTCATAATGGGAACAAAGATCGAGACGTGACAGAAGTTGACACCTTATCCAACTCTACGTATCTAAGTATCACTATATACCTTGCATAAAAGTTGTACCTTCAGGACACATGACATTTTGTTTTCACAATCACATTTTCTAGGTAGGGTTTTAGAAATACATAAAAGAATGTGTTCCACCAGGAGAGAATTCCATTGGGTGACCTTCTATTAAAGGGAATCTGTCAGCAGGGTTTTGCTATGCAATCTGAGAGCAGCATAATATAAAGCACATTCCAAGGATATGTCACTTTTTAGGCTATGTTGTAGTGTCAATATAATTGGTATTTTATCAGCAGGAGATTATCAATATAAATCGACCAGTCATGTAAAAAAAGTTGATAACCAGCAGATATGAGGTTAATCTGCAGGTTGATTGCATTCTAAAGCTGTGCGGCTCCTACACTAAGGGGCACTTTGCACACTACGACATCGCAAGCCGATGCTTGCAATGCCGAGCACGATAGTCCCCGCCCCCGTCGCAGCTGCGATATCTTGTGATAGCTGCCGTAGCGAAAATTATCGCTACGGCAGTTTCACATGCACTCACCTGCCCTGCGACGTCGATCTGGCCGGCGACCCGTCTCCTTATTAAGGGGGCGGGTCGTGCGGCGTCATAGCGAAGTCACACGGCAGGCGGCCAATAGAAGCGGAGGGGCGGAGATGAGCAGAATGTAAACATCCCGCCCACCTCCTTCCTTCCACATTGCAGCCGGGACGCAGGTAGGAGATGTTCCTCGCTCCTGCGGCTTCATACACAGCGATGTGTGCGGCCGCAGGAATGAGAAACAACATCGTACCTGTCGCTGCAACGGCATTATGGAAATGTCGGACCCTACACCGATGATACGATAACGACGCTTTTGCGCTCGTTAATCGTATCAAAAAGGATTTGCACACTACAATATCGACTGTGACACCGGATGTGCATCACTTTCGATTTGACCCCACCGACATCGCACCTGCGATGTCGTAGTCTGCAAAGCCCGCCTAAGACTATGTGCCCACAGGACAATGTACCCGCAGATTTTGCCGCGGAAAACCTGCGGATTAATCTGGATTTTCTAGATAAATCCGCAGGTTTTAGCAAGTACAGACACTCCCCATGTTATCCTATTGGACATTTGGAGTGTCTGTGTTCATGCTGCGGTATATGCAGCTGCGTAATATGCTGCGGATGTTCCGCAGCCTCACGTAACTGCATATCAATTATTCCTGTGGAAATATCTGCGGAATTCCCGGCCCTCCACTATGGAGATAAAGGCTGGGACGTCCGCAGGTGAGTCGCAGGAATGTCCGCAGGTTTACCAGAGATATTTCGCTGGAATCCCACAGCAATGGATAGCTGTGGATTCCGGTGAACTGCTGCGGGAAACCTGCGGACATATCTGCGGATATATCCGCAGGTACATTGTCCCGTGGGCACATAGCCTAAAAGTTGCAATGAACGTTATTTTTCCAGGTAACCTCAGGCTTTCAGTCATAGAGGTGCGGCCGGCATGGTTTCAGTCACCGATCAGTACAATAATAAACAGCAGCTGTAACCATGCACCCTGCACTGACTGACAGCCAGTTCAGTACTGATATGATGCTGCATTGACTGTCAGTGCCAGGGCATGATTAAAACCGTTGTTCACTATTTACTGAACGGTGAATGAAACTGCATATCTATGACTGAAAGTCCGAGGCTGATGGGAGGAATAAAGTTTATTTCCTCTCGACAGCAAGCTCTCACAGTGTCAGAACACTAATAATCAGCAGATTAACCCCATATCTGCAGTTTAATAGCGTTTTTTTTTCTTGAGAGGGTCAGTTTAAGGATTATATCGCATGTACAGTGCAATCAGGCTAATTTATGTAACCCCACTCCCATCACTGACTGTCAGCTTGCTGACAATGCACAATGTACACAGGATGCTTTTAGTCAGTTGTGCGGGTGGGGTTATACACACCACAAAAGTCTTAGCTTTATTACTTCTTCATCAGAAAAAGAAGGATTCTATATCAAAAGTACAGAAAGCAGCCCAGTAAGTGATACATCTCATTTTCTTGCCCCATGTTATGCGCCTCTCAGATTATATAAAGAAAGCCTGCTGACAGATTCCTTTTAAGGGATAAATATCAGCCCAGACTGATGTATATGTGGTGGCGGCGCCCTGTGCCTAGTTTCCACAGATAACTACATGTATATTGCCATCTGTATAACATGGATTGTAAGCCTTAATGAGAATTTGGTTATCTCTGCTGCTCACAACAAAACACACATTTTCATATACTCTCTTAAGGTCCAGTCACACTAAGCAACTTACCAGCGATCCCAACAACGATAGGGATCGCTGGTAAGTTGCTAGGAGGTTGCTGGTGAGCTGTCACACTGCGACGCTCCAGCGATCCCACCAGCAAGCTGACCTGGCAGGGATCGCTGGAGCGTGGCTACACGAGTTGCTGGTGAGCTCACCAGCAACCAGTGACCAGCCCCCAGTCTCCTAGTTACAGCACACATCAGGTTAATTAACCCGATGTGTGCTGCAGCTAAATGTGCACAGAGCAGGGAGCAGCGCACACTGCTTAGTGCTGGCTCCTTGCTCTCCTAGTTACAGCACACATCGGGTTAATTGCCTGATGTGTGCTGCAGCTAAATGTGCACAGAGCAGGGAGCAGCGCACACTGCTTAGTGCTGGCTCCTTGCTCTCCTAGTTACAGCACACATCGGGTTAATTACCCGATGTGTCCTGCAGCTACATGTGCACAGAGCTGGAGCCGGCAGCACAGGCAGTGAGAGCGGAGGAGGCTGGTATCAAAGGTAAATATCGGGTAACCAAGGACAGGGCTTCTTGGTTACCCGATGTTTACATTGGTTACCAGCCTCCGCAGAAGCTGGCTCCCTGCTCACTGCACATTAGTTGTTGCTGTCTCGCTGTCACACACAGCGATCTGTGCTTCACAGCAGGACAGCAACAACTAAAAAATGGCCCAGGACATTCAGCAACAACCAACGACCTCACAGCAGGGGCCAGGTTGTTGCTGGATGTCACACACAGCAACATCGCTAGCAACGTCACAAAAGTTGTTCGTTACCAGCGATGTTGCTAGCGATGTTGCTTAGTGTGACGGGGCCTTTAGTGAGGCTGTCACTTGAGAGAAAACCAACTCTTGAGTGATGATCCCTAAACAGAGAAAGGGGAGGAGCTTAGTTGTGAGGTAAACTTCAGTCAGGAGCAGCGAGTAGGTGTGTTTAGAGTGTACTGAGGAGAGGTCCTGTCCTGAGGCGATTTCTAGATACCTCTGGAGGGGCTAGCTGCATTTGTCAAGGTATCAGTCCCTAGGTCATCGGTGCCTTCAAAGTTGGTGACAAAACTGAGAGACTGCAGCCTTTTTATAAGGGGCAGTGACATTTGCCTGGGAGCTTAGTGGCACGTGTGAGTCAGGAAACATCTAGAAGGAGAGTTTTCCTACAGGATTCCAGTCACCTGCTCGACAGAAGGGATCAAAAGTCCAGATTGTTCTTGTCTTGGAAATCCAAGGATACCAAGATATCTATTCCCAGGTAGAAAAATAGTGGCAGGAAGAGTATATTATCACTACACAGCAGAGAAGCCGAACTCCCATCAGGGCAGAGAAAACCACCATCATTTTAAGGGTGTAAAGTGTCCAGGACTGTTATGCTACGCTCCAGTAAAAGCTCCCTGTCCTGTTTCTGGCTGATTTATTCCCTGGTGTGCCATCCCAACCTCAACACATCCCCCAGGAAACAGCCCTAGTTGGGGGGGCAAAAGGACAACCCTCTGGCACTGCGCTTCAGCACCTAACTCCTGGGGCCCACCAGCAGTGGCCGGCCATACCACAGCCGAACATCCCAATTGGCGTCACAAACTCTTTATTTTATTTTTCTTTCTCCACTTTTCAAATATTATTTTTATTCCTCATTGCAAAAAGCCTGTCAGTCGCGCCCGGTACGGCCACATCACCGCTCAGAGCCACCACCGTGACATCAAAGGCCTCCGGGGCGGCACATATAAATTAAGCACATAGCGATGTAGTGGATATTGCTTTTTGTTAACCCCTTCACCTATGAGTGATTTTCTATTTTTCATTTTTTCCTCCCTTTCTTACGAGAGCCGTAATGTTTTTATTTTTCCGTCAATCTTGCCATATGAGGGCTTATTTTTTGTGGGACGAGTTGTACTTTTGAATGAAAGCATTAGTTTTACCATATAGTGTACTGCAAAATGGAAAAAAAATTACAAGTGCGGTGAAATTGCAAAAAAAAGTGCAATTGCACAATTGTTTTTGGGGTCTTTATTTATCGTGTACACAATATTGTAAAACTGATGTGTCAGTATGATGTCTCACATCAGTAGGAGTTTGTAGTTACCAAACATGTATACTTTTACTTTTATCTAAGGGGTAAAAAAAAAAATCAAAAGTTCGTCCCAAAAAAACCCCACTTTTGGAGCCATTTTCCGAGATCCGTAGTGTTCTCATTTGTCGGGATCTGGGGCTCAGTGACTGGTTATTTTTTGCATCTTGAGCTTGCGTTTTTAATTATACCATTTTTGTGTGGATGCTACAATTTGATTACCTGTTATTGCATTTTAAAAAAAAAATTGCGGTGACCCAAAAATTTAATTTTGGCTTTTAGAATTTTTTTCTCACCATGTTGTGCACCGATTAGATTAATTGATTTTATATTTTGATAGCTCAGGAATATCTATATACGGAAGCACCAAATATGTGATTTTTTATTTTTTAAACTGTTTTATTTTCAATGGGGTGAATGGCGGGTGATTTGAATTTTTACGTTTTTTTATTTGTTCATATTTTTTTTTTTTTTACATTTTTTATTTATTTTACTAGTCACTCTAGGAGACTTTGTCAATGATGTCCGATCGCTTATTCATGTCTGCTGATCAGAGCAGCATCGCTTTGATCAGCAGAAATGCTTATCTCCTATGAGTGCTGGCGCTTTGTCGGCTCTTACAGAAAGTGAGTCATGGTAGCTCCAGGGGTCTTCAGCTGACCCCGTGCTACCATGGCTACACAATAGCATTGTGGGGCTGTGATGGCAGCGGGACAGCGCAATCTCCGCCGTGGCCATTTAAATCACGCTATCAGTATTTGACAATGCAATCTAAACGGTTAACAGGTGTGGGCGTCTGTTAGTCCCACATGTATGCTGATCAGATCAGCAGACATGTTCAGGGATTACCGCGGGGTCGCCGCCGAACCCCGTGGTAACGGGAGAGGCGACCAAGTATGTATATTTACGTCCTTGGTCGTAATAGGGTTAAAAACACACCTTTACACCGGGGTCAGACAAGCATATGGAATCCGATGCAATATCGTAATCCGAGTATCATTCTACTGTACTTTGAATCTCTCACATGGAAGAATCGGAGCATGGGTGATGAGAAGAGGGGGAGAGTGATTTCTCTGCGTATATTGGACAGTACAGGGATTACATCAGTTCAGTCCGATGTTTCACACGCAGCCATAGATTTGTATGGGTGCGAGTGGTATGAGACTCGATGACAATCGCAACATGCTGCAGTGAAAAAAAAATCGCAGATCAGAACTGTCCCATTGATAATATTGGTTTAAGTGGAATGTGATTATTTTATCGCATTCCACTCATCTGATTTATATGCTCCTGTGCAAGAGATGCAAATGTTGTATTCACTGCTTCTATGCTGCAGAAACTGAAGTTTAATCAGATATGCTAATTAGGGTGCTCAATGCATACTGGCAATTACCAGTCAGCAAGGCAGCTGTATGCGTGAACAGTGGGTGGAGCTGTGTGCAGAGCCTCCCGACCACACCCACAGTGCATCAAGCACCCTAATTAGCATATTTGATTAATCTTCAGTTTCTGTAGAATGGCAGCAGTGATTCGAACACTAAAGATGCATTTTTATAGAGGCAGAATCATATACTTACAGTAGCTTATACTTGTTTGGGCTGATAGACTCCCATTAGAGAGGTTACTTGACATCATAATGTATCGCCACATGGGGCAGGTGGTTAACCTACTCGTTGCCGGGCAGTCGCATGTCGGGTTAGGTGATGTGACATGGGTGGCCTTGCCCGGTTCCATTGCCCCAAGGTGTACAGGAAAGGAGGGGAAAACGGGGTGATTGGGATAGTTTGTCATGACGCCACCTGTGGTGGTATACGGCCAGGGAGTAGCCACAGCTGCAGAATTTCTTGCCGGGGCTGGTGTTATGGCAGCCAGGATGGTGTCGCTCCCCACAGGCGGAGCGGGCCCAAGGAAATGGCAGTCCCTTGGGAGCATTGGAGTACAGGATGATGGTGTCGCTAATCAGAGTCTGAGTAGGCAACTGCGGTTCCAGGTTCCTTTTACTCACTGATATAAAGCTGCACCCAGGTGCGCTTTCATAAAGATGGCACACTAAAAAAGTGGCAAGTTCTAATGTCCATATTGAGAAACACCAAGGTCTGAAAACTTATACAAATGGCTCTGATTTTATGGAATCATAAAAGGGATGTCAAATAGATTCAATGTTTTTGAGATCTTGATAATACCTCTTTATGTCAATCATTTCATACAAAGTCTTTTTTCTGAAGAATTACATATAAATTCCACAAAAAAATGTGGCATATGATTCCAAAAGGTATTGTCCACTGAAAGCCTTCCATCCACATTAGACTACTCCCATACATACAGTACAGCCTGACTGGTGGATAAGGAGGGAATGCGGGTGTGGACTAAGGAGCTTTACCACCCTCTATGCCACTGGCAGACACAGACAGAAAAGGGCCCCTGTGCAAGGACAATATACCGGAATGGCTCACAGCAGCCCAAGAGCCAGACAAAACTGTCCACTTTTGACCTGTGACAGGTCCTCTTTAAGCGGACATGTTTAAGGCATTCTCTAGCAAGACATTATGTAGAAGAGTTGCAGTATCACAGAAATCTCTTTAGAGTCACAAGTCTGGCTCCAAAAATCCCAATCTCAAATTTCCACTTGTGTTATTATTAATGTAGCTGTTATTTAAAACCAGTCGAGGCTACTAACTAGAAGAGCATCTGACTTTATGTTCTACCCATCCTGAGGTGCTGGTCAGGGTCCATATGTGAGCAGGGCAGAGCCTTAGTAGCAACTTAATATATATATATATATATATATATATATATATATATATATATATATATATATATATATATCTGTCAGCAGGTTTTTACTATAGAATCTGAGAACAGCATTATGTAGAGACAAAGACCCTGATTCCAGCAATGTGTTACCATGATTCCAGCTGTGTGTAGTTATTTCAATAACATATGCGTTTTATCAGCAGGAGATTATCACTACAGGATTAGGTGTCTTGTGCCTCATAGTCAACTGCTCTGTGTAACCACACCCTCATCACTGATTAGCAGCTTTCTGTCAATATACAGAGACCATAGAAATCTGCCAATCAGTGTTGAGGACAGGATTATACAAACCTCAGAATTCTGAGAACTGCAAGGTTTGTATCAGTGAATATATTGCATGAAAATGACAGCACGCAAATGACAAATCACTGGAATCAGGATCTCAGCCCCTACATCATGTTGCTCTCAGATTACATAGCAAAAACCTGGTGACAGATTACTTTTGAGCATCACGAATCCAATACCATGGGGACATTTAGAGTTTAGATGTTTCAACTTTCTATGGAAGTGCTCCAGCCAAAAAAGAGTACTTTAAATATTTATCAGATATTTATCCGATTATAACTACATAGCGATTGTACTACTTCAGTGCTGTCCCTATGAGAGAAAAAAATAATTTGTCACATAGTTCTAATACAAAGTATGGAAAAGATCTGCTACCAAAGCGCCACCCCCCAAAGTGGTTAAAAAGAAGGGAATGTTTGTATAACTCCCAATACAAGGGCTAGAGGTCGTCTCATGACACATACACTAAGTGTAGTGAGATAATAGTTTCAGAATGTTCTTTCTTTTGTCCCTGGTTGACTAATTTATCTTCAAATGAAAAATGATGTGAACAAGGAAAAAATAACTGTTCACAGGGTGAGGTTCCCGTGTACGTCCAATATGTTCTACTCATTGAGACCTGTAATATTGATGTATCCTTCACCTCCAATGTCAGCAGTTTCCCTCATAACAGACTGTCCAATATTGTGCTGCTCACTGATCATTATGATATATATATATAGATGTTCTGTAGCTTTGTAATGACTGTATAATAATATATTATTATATAGGGCGGCACGGTGGCTCAGTGGCTCAGTGGTTAGCACTGCAGTCTTGCATCGCTGGGGTCCTGGGTTCATATCCCACCAATGACACCATCTGCAAGGAGTTTGTATGTTCGTCCTGTGTTTGTGTGGGTTTCCTCTGGGTACTCTGGTTTACTCCAAAGACATACAGATAAGTACTCTAGATTGTGAGCCCCAATGGGGACAGTGTTGCCAATGTATGTGAAGTGCTGTGGAATTAATAGCGCTATATAAATGAATAAAATTATTATTATCAGACCAGATGAAGGAGCAGAATCTTTGCAGTATGGGATCCTCGGAGACAGGTCGCACACTCTCAGACTTTCTGAACTCGATGTTATTCCAGCACCATGGACATTGGGCAGGCTGTGGGGTTCTACTGCTGAAGTTAGGCAGACAAAATATATCAAGTATATTCTACTATTATAGGTTATTATAAGCTCTCATATTGCTGCTTATCATGACACTCTTTCCTATGATAACTATAGTGTTTCCTGGTAAAGGTAGTCTGGGGATGAATCAATAGAGGGTGGCACAGGTTGGCAAATTGAACTAATGTGGTTGGCACAATAATATATACATGGTGATGCCTCTGTACTAGAACAGAGATATCCAACCTTTACAGCATACAAGATCCATACTAGTTTTATGGTGTTGCTACCAGTCACATGTTTTGACATAAATGGCAAGTTTCAAGAAATACTAATTAGTGATGAGCGAGAACTACCAAATATAGTTGGGTGCTGGTAACGAGTAGATGGACGCTTGCACATACTCGAGTCGTTTACAGACTAAAATGGACGTCAATTGGGAACTCGAGCATTTTTCTGGGAGATCTTCCAGAAAAATTATCAAGTTCCCAATTGAGTTCCATTATACTCATGAACTCGATTCGCACCCATCCAGGCATCCAACTGCTTGTTATGAGCACCGAAAACCCAAGCATGGTAGTGCTCGCTCATCACTAATACTAATCCATCTATAGTGCAAATAGTGCACAGTGGCATTAAGAGCTGGCACGAGCTTCGGACCCGCAAACAATTGGCCTAAGCGTCACATATGGCTTCTGAGCCATTGGTTAGGGAACACTGCGCTGACCCTATGTCACTTGTTACCTTTATATCTAATTCCAGGGTCATATCTATAAGAAAAGCTACAATATACAGTATTTATATTGTAGATACACCCTGAGCCCAGCAGTCAGATTTGTTGAGTAAAATCAAATCATGTTGGTTGAAGTGGTGTAAATCATTCATAGTTGGATCAAGACTTTTATTTCAAGTCCTTGGATGGTTACACTTTTATATGGAGAATATACTGACATAATGGCATATTGGCAATATGGAAACAGTTTATGCCCACATTACCATGCAACATTTATAAAGAAAAATCTTTAAGTGTGTCAAAATTTGGTAGAGAAAATGGTACGATAAGGAATTTATTAATGAAAGTATACCAGCTTTTTTCCAGCCATATTTATAAAGACTTTTTGACACTTTTACAATTACAATGACAGCTGCTGCTGCTTGTGTTGGTATGAAGGCAAATGTCTCTCATGTTTCAGAAAGTTTGTCTGCTTATATACAACTTTTATAGTAGCTTTCTGTATAGAAATTGATGTACAGCGGCAGATACAACCTAGCGGGGAACACATTGCTCAACAGGTATTGCACATGTACACTATTAATGAATGTATCAATAATATGTTATCGGGCAAAATACACTGCTCAATAAGATGGTCATTATTGTTTCATAAATTAGTTAATGCAGTATAGATGCAATAATAATAATAATAATAGTAATAATGCTAGTGATAATAATAATAATAATAATAATGCACTATTTCTATAGAGGGGAAGAGTTTTCATATATATATATATATATATATATATATATATCTCACTTGCTAATGTTTCTTTAAAAAAAAAAAAATATATATATATGTGTATATATATATATAATATACACATGTATATATGTGTGTATATATATATAGATATTGTATATATATATATATATATATATATATATATATATATATATATATATATATGTGTGTGTGTGTGTGTGTGTGTGTGTGTGTGTGTGTGCGCATATAAAGGCATCATTGACATGTGAGATATTCATATGCTTAAGCTGATACTATATATATATATATATATATATATATATATATATAAAAATTTCTTTATTCGTTAATAAAATAAATTAAATAATATATATATATATATATATATACACACACACACATATATATGTGTATATATATATATACAATATCTATATATATATACACACACACATATATATATATGTGTATATATAATATAATATTTATATATATATACACATACACATATATATATATATATATATATATATATATATATTTTTTTTTTTTTTTATTTTTTTTTTTTAAAGAAACATTAGCAAGTGAGATTTTTATATATTTGTAGGTAGTTTATACTTAGTGTAAATAATAACCATATTCCATACATTTTGTATAACAAACAATGCTGTGATCTGCAGTCTTACCTTAAAGTACGCCCTCTGCAGGAAGTTGTAGGGGATTCTCCTGTGGAACTCGCTCCTGATGTCCTCGCTGACTTTGTGCCTGGACAGTGCCCCCAGGGTGCCCTCCTCACACTGATGGGCACAGGCTGCCCGATGGAGCACCACACTGGCAAAGTTTAGATCCCAGGATTGGAGTGTCTGCTGTAGGGGGAACCTCTTCTTACAGCCCAGGCTGCAGCTTATCTTGGTCTGCCTGAGCTGGGAGAAGCTGCTCAGAGCCATCTCCATATAGTAAACTACCTTTTGGAAGTCATTCCTATAATAAGCCTCTATGCCATTATCATAGAGCAGGTCATAAGGTTCCAGAGAGTAGACGAAAGAGTGCAGGAAAGACAGGAGGAAGGGGACACACAGCTCCCTGCACCGCATGTCTGCTCTGCTCCCTCTCACTCAGGGTCTGGAGCCCTTTAAGAAGGGGTCTGTGCTTCTGCTGGGAGCACCATGTGCACTCTGTCTGACTCACACACAGGCAGCGGCACACTGTATTAGGAGGAGCCCGGAGCAGCAGCCTCACTAGGGGGGCAGCCAGCACCTCACTCACAGGCTCAGGGGGCTGAACAGTTGCTAGCCCAGGAATGCGGAGAGCCATGCTATTTCTGAGTTTCTGTCACCAATGTGCCTTCACTAATCATCTCCTTCTTGCAGATCTCTCATCTTTATTCATTGTGAGGCTTATATACTCCAGTAAGGGAATGCACTGTCCTATCATGTGGGGGGTCCTGTTCCCACCAACTATCTAAAATAGTGTAAGTATAGCACCAAACTTTTTCACATGCAATGAATAACGTCTTTGTACCAAAACGCGTTTTCCGCGTCTGATTTTACCCAACGTGACGCTGCGACTTCCCTTTTTTTAAGATTGTTATTTTGATACAAGAATAAAGGATTTTTAATGTAACATCAACACTGATTCTCCAAGTATACAACATGTTAAAAATGTACGCAATTGCTACTACCCTTACCATTCAGAATCGTCTGGAACTGAGGTTTATCATTTTTTATAACAAATATTTTAAATGAAGAGGAAAAAGCAAAGTAATTAAACATAAAATAACAAAACACCCACTTCTCTTTATATGGCATGTGACTCCTGAGGCCAGTGATTGGCTAAGGAGGTCACATGATTATACAGAAATTTATTTCTCCTAACAATGGCCACGGGGGACCCCCAAGCATTGATGCTGCCAATCAGCCTTAACATTAAAATGGCTCTACCATAGATGCTAATTGTCAGATATCCATCATATTGGTGATAACTTACTGAACAATGAGTGTTGCCAGGGACAAACATAGAAATCATGGGGCCCTATAGCAGAACTCCTAATTGGCCCCTACCCCCAACCAAAAAAATGAATATATGACAGGGTCACAGAAGAGCATATACCACAACTTTGCAGCTCTTACAAGTAAGTTAACTCTAGTATGACAGTTTTATAGATTGAGTTGTTATGGACGTGACAATACTAAATGTGTGTACTGTTTTTGTTTATTATGTTTTACATAAATATAACTATTTATTGGAATATTTTTTTATTTTTTTGTGCTTTATCTTCTGATTTTTTTTTAATAGTTTTCATTTTTGGTTGCTTTTTTACTTAGTCCCTATATGGGACACTACCTTTCACTGCTCTGATCGCAGCTACAATGTATTACACTGATCGATCATCGCAATACAGTGTAGCTGTCAGAGCTCCACTGTTAGAAGCTTCAGGGATCATGCTCCTGGCTTGATCCCTTAAGTGCTGCTGTTGATATCATTCACAGCATTCATGGGGTTCAACAGCCAGGGACGGCACAGGTACCACCTCTGGCTGTGAGAGCTGGGGCTCAGATGTCAGGAAAGCTATTTGTGCAGGGCATAGTGCCAGTACCACCACGATCGCCAGGACGTATCTATACGTCCTAAGTCGGTAAGTATCTCCAATCTAGGGTATATAGGTATGTATAAGATCATTAAGAGGTTAAATAAATAATTTGAAAAAAAGGCGTAGGGTCACCACCAATTTTGATACCCAGCCAAGATAAAGCAGACATCTGGGGCTGGTATTCCCAAGCTGGGGAGGCCCATAGTAATTGGGGCCTCCCCAGCCTTAAAAATAGGAGCCTGCAGCCGTCCCAGAATTGCTGCATCCAATGCATCCTGGCGCTTACCCAGCTTATCCTGATTACCCTGGAGCGAAGGCAATTGGGGAAATATAAGGAGTTAATGAGAGCTGTGATTTGTAAAAAAAAACAAAAAAATCACAGCTGTAATAAAGCCCTGGATTAGTAATGGGTATGGGTAACACACAGAGAAAAATCCTTTATTAAAAACAAAAAACACCCTCTTTCTCCAGTTTCCAAACATCCAATTTCTCCCAAACACCCCTGCACATCCGTCGTAATTCACATCATGACGTGCCACGATGATCCCAGCTCTGCTACATACTAAGGTCGCACAAAATGTGACCGATCACTGCTGTCTCTGGGACACACTGAAGGAGTCGCAGCTGTGAGAGTGGTGACATCAGTGAGTTCACCTGAGGTCAGAACTGAGGAGTTCTGTGAGTTCACCTGAGGTGAGTGCACCTGGGGTCACAGCTGGGATACCATGGGAACTGACAGTTGTGACCTCAGGTGATCTCATTTGAGGTGAACTCAGTGAATTCACCTCAGGTGAACTCATTGAACTCGATCCTGGATTACTGGAATGTGTGCGCATTGAGTTCAAGGGTGCCTCTTAATTAAATAGTCCAGCACCATTGAAGTCAATAATCTGGTAGTCCAAGGCCATTTAACTCAATGCTGGATTAGTGGCATTGATTTCAATATCCTAACAGGGTGTCGTTGGCCAAGTTTAAGATCTGTTCACTTCTACAAGGGAGTCAGCTTACTGAGGATTTCTGTGCTGAGTTCCGCTGTTGGTCAGTGGACACACAGTAGATCAATCCTGCTCTTAAGTGCCAATTTTTTCAGGGCATTTCTGAGGGTTAAGGAGGACTTAGTGATGTACGAGACTCCTCCCCCTCTTGAGTGTGCCATGCTCTGGTAATCCAAATAGATAAACTGTTCCGTCAGAGGTCTCTTCATACTAAATCTATCTGGGAGTAGCAGCAGCATCCGCTTTACCCCCGGAGACCTGGTCTAATCTCATGCCGCTCAGTGAGACATCTCAGGTGAGGAGAGAGGTCCCCATTCCTAAAAGAGGAAATGTATGTTTTTTGCGGTATAAAGTGACATTTTATTAGTGCTTGCCTCTTGGAGCCAAAGAGTAAGGGATTCCAATCTGGGTCTACATCTCTCCTTCACCATGGTGTCTCAATGTCTTTTACCTGTCAGGTTAAAAATAAGGGTCCAAGAGGTCTCTATAAAAGTGTTTCTTGATAGTGGTTCTGCTGCCAATATTATTAATGAAAAGTTTGTCCGATCCTCCGGGTTAAGGGTTGATGAGTTACCCAGTGCTATACTGTTTTTTGCTATCGACTCATCATCTCTCACCCAAGGGGTCTTCAAGAAATGTGTACAAGGATTGGAATTATGCATTGGGGTACTCCAGATAACATGCCATGCACAAACGCCTACCTGCACAAATTGTGTTAGGATTACCATGGTTCATACTATCCTCTAGTTGACTGGAAGACCCAAAACATTGTTCAATAGAGCTCTTACTGTAAGAAACACTGTCTGGGGATCAGTGTCTCAACCTTAACCTGGGGAGACCTGGAAGACCCAAAACATTGTTCAATAGAGCTCTTACTGTAAGAAACACTGTCTGGGGATCGGTGTCTCAACCTTAACCTCTCGGATCCCTGAACCACTGTCAGTTTTGTGATGTCTTCTCTGAGAAGGGTTATTGTTGTGAACGTAGTCTGTGTGGGTGCTGTTCTGAAGCTCCCTCTGGTGGCCAGGAATGGTAGTGGAGCTGAATCTGAGCTTGTGACTCAGACAGGTGTCGGCGTTAATTGGGAATTGGGGAAGTCCTATAGCAGACAAGTCTGGTCTAAATAGGAGAGCTCTTTCTGCCCTGCGGGCGCCGGTTATAATTGTATATTCCTCAGTCTCTGTTCCTGGCCTGGATTTTTGTCCTTCTCTGTGTCCCTGAGCAAGACTTCTGCAGATAAGTGTTCAGTTTTTGTCTTGCTTCCTGGTGTACAGCTTAGGGTGTGTTTTTTCCATGTTTTGCTTTGTATCTGTTTTCTTGCAGGTGAAGTTTTGTTTCTATTGTGTTGTGACCATGGGGGTTCCCCCTGTGCTAGCTCTCCTGCAGGAAAAGGGATTTTATCCCTGTCTGATTTGATTATTTGCTCTTCTGTATTTTTGTGTTCTTTTTTGTATTTTGTTCTCCCTTTATTTACAGGACTACCTGATATAGTGGAGGTGACCTCCAGGGCCATTTTTACTATCAGGAGTTCGGTATTTTTTTATAGGGATTTCGTACTGACCACAATCAGTTCCTTTCCTTTGCTTTGTATCAAGTTACTTGGGGCCTCGCCTTTGCTAAATCTATTTTTCCTGAGTATTGTGTTTTCCTATATCACCGTTATCTTTGTATGTGGGGGGCTATCTCCTCCTTTGGGGACTACTCTGCGGCAAGGTAGATTTCCCTATTTCATTCTGTGAGGTGTAACTAGTTTCTCAGATTGTGACGTGGCGTCTAGGATTTTAGGAACGCTCCACGGCTACTTCTAGTGTTGTCTGATAGTCAGGGGATTGCGGTCAGCCCAGGTTCCAACTACTGCTGTTTCTTGGTGTTTTTTCACCAATGGGAGTTTTTTGTAATCCTCCACGGTTACCGGATCATAACAGGTTGTCAGGAGTTGCCACCTCGCAGACCTTACGACTGGACCATAAGGTTGAAGCCAGGAGCCAAATTGCCTAAGTGCAGGATTTACAATCTGTCTAGTCCTGAGAGACAAGCTCTGAAAGAATATATAACTGAGAGTTTGGCCAATGGTCATATTAGGCAATCTTCTTCTCCAGTAGCGGCAGGGTTTTATTTGTAAAAAAGAAAGAGCGTGGCCTATGTCCATGTCTGGACTTCTGGAAACTCAACTAGATTACAGTTCTTGTCCCAAACCCTATGCCTCTGATTCCGGACCTATTTAACCAGATTTCCGGGGCAAAATGGTTCTCCAAACTCTAAAGGCCCCGTTACACCCAACAACATCGCTAACGAGACTTCACTGGGGTCACGGAATTCGTGACGCACATCGTTAGCGACGTTGTTGCGTGTGACACTTACGACTGACCGCTAACGATCCCAAATACTTACCAAATCATTGATTGTTGACACGTCGTTCATTTTCAAAATATTGTTGCTTGTTTGGGACTCAGGTTGTTCGTCGTTCCTGAGGCAGCACACATCGCTACATGTGACACCTCGGGAACGACGCACAACAGCGTTCCTGCGTCCTCCGGCAATGAGGTGGGAGTGACGTTCATGCGGCTGCTCTCCGCCCCTCCACTTCTATTGGTGGCCTGCTGTGTGACTTCGCTGTGACGCCGCTTGAACCGCCCCCTTAAAAAAGAGGTTGTTTGCCAGCAACAGCGACGTCGTTAGGAAGGTAAGTTGGTGTGACTCGTACCGGCGATATTGTTTGCCACGGGCAGCGATTTGCCCGTGACGCACAAACGACAAGGGCGGGTGCTATCACTAGCGATTTCACTGCATCTAAAGCAGCCTTTACTCAATAGGGCTTATAATCTGATTCGCATCTGACAGGGGCATGAGTGTAAGGCTTCTGCCACACTCACGTGAAATTCACGCACGTGCCGAGAGACACGTATTTCCCCTGCGTGTTGCGTGCAGGTAAGTACGTGTCTCTGGTACGTGCGTGACACGTGTGTTCTACGTGTGCTATCCGCAATAGCACACGTAGAACCGGTAATTATTATACTCACCTGGTCCTTCCTGATGTCCGCGCTGCTGTCCGTGGTGCTGATCCTCGGTCTCCAGCCCTCCCGTCTCCCCGCTGCTGCTGCTGCCAGGCAGTGAAGTGAATATTCAATGAGAAAAATGAGCGGCGGTCGGCAGCAAGAGGCAGCAGCGGCAGAGACAGGAGGGCTGGAGAAGGTGAGTTAATGTTTTGGTTTTTTTTCACTGACATGTGTGTTTTCTCCGGCGCGTGTCACACGGGACCGCATCCACACTACACCCGTGTGGTACGGGTGCGGGCCGTGTGACACCCATGCTGCCGGTGAAAAAACGGACATGTCAGCGATTTGAAAAGCGCACACACGTACAAACGCACACGGACACACGTTCCGTGTGGTTTTACGTGTGTGTGCCTGCTACCATAGGGTAGCATTGCTGTACGTGTCTCCGTGCCGCCGGTACGTGTAAAAAATGCCAAACACGTACCGGAGGCACGGATGTGTGGCACTAGCCTAAGATGGCATTTAATACATCTGAGGGCCACTTTGAAAATCTGGTAATGCCATTTGACTTAACAACGCGCCTGTGGTATTTCAACATTTTGTTAATGATGTATTTTTTCACCAGTTGGGAAAGTTTGTTATTATATACCTGGATGATATTCTGTTATTCTCTAGCTCTTAGGTCACACATGGAACACGTTAAACAAGTGTTGCATATACTAAGGGCTAACAAGCTGTACACTAAGCTTGAGAAATTTGTATTTGCTGTTCAGGAACTGCTGTGTCTGGATTACATTATTTCCGCCTCTTGGTTTAGGATGTATCCTGTCAAACTGCAAGCTATTCTAAAATGGGAATGTCCTGAAAATCTTAAGGTGATGCAAAGGTTCTTGGGTTTTGCCAACAATTACTGAAAGTTTATTAAAAAATTTTCTGCTATAGCCAAAGCCCTGAATGACATGGATCTGAGTGTATACAAGATAACAGAGAATGACATGTAAGGACACAATGCACAGCCATTTTCCTGGTGACCAGAAATGTCTAAAGTGTCACCAAGGACAGCAGGAGTATCACACAGGATAGGATTAGATACACGGCTCTGCAGACAGTATCACACAGGATAGGATTAGATACACAGTTCAGCAGACAGTATCACACAGGAGAGGATTAGATACACAGCTCAGCAGACAGTATCACACAGGATAGGATTAGATACACAGCTCAGCAGACAGTATCACATAGGGTTAGATACACAGCTCAGCAGACAGTATCACACAGGATAGGATTAGATACACAGCTCAGCAGACAGTATCACACAGGATAGGATTAGATACACAGCCCTGCAGACAGTATCACACAGGATAGGATTAGATACACAGCCCTACAGACAGTATCACACAGGATAGGATTAGATACACAGCTGTGCAGACAGTATCACAGGATAGGATTAGATACACGGCTTAGCAGATAGTATCACACAGGAGTATTAGATACACGGCTAAGCAGACAGTATCACACCGGACATGATTAGATACACAGCTCAGCAGACAGTATGACACGATAGGATTGGATACACGGCTCTGCAGACAGTATCACACAGGATAAGATTGGATACACAGCTCAGCAGACAGTATCACACAGGATAGGATTAGATACACATCTGTGCAGACAGAACCACACAGGATATGATTAGATACACAGCTCAGCAGACAGAATCACAAAGGATAGGATTAGATACACAGCTCAGCAGACAGTATCACACAGGATAGGATTAGATACACAGCTCAGCAGACAGAATCACAAAGGATAGGATTAGATACACAGCTCAGCAGACAGTATCACACAGGATAGGATTAGATACACAGCTCAGCAGACAGAATCACAAAGGATAGGATTAGATACACAGCTCAGCAGACAGTATCACACCGGATAGGATTAGATACACAGCTCAGCAGACAGAATCACAAAGGATAGGATTAGATACACAGCTCAGCAGACAGTACCACAGGATAGGATTAGATATACGGCTCAGCAGATAGTATCACGCAGGAGTATTAGATACACGGCTAAGCAGACAGTATCACACTAGACATGATTAGATACACAGCTCAGCAGACAGTATGACACGATAGGATTGAATACACGGCTCTGCAGACAGTATCACACAGGATAGGATTAGATACACAGCTCAGCAGACAGTATCACACAGAATAGGATTAGATACACAGCTCAGCAGACAGAATCACAAAGGATAGGATTAG